>NC_085876.1:51696740-51704240 GCF_034702125.1 Engraulis encrasicolus
AACGTCTCTAAATTTAGGGGCCTGATGTCTAAACATGATCTGGAGAAGCTAATACATGCCTTTATTTCTAGTAAAGTTGATTACTGTAACAGTCTTTTTACTGGCCTCCCCAATAAAACCATTAAACAGCTTCAACTTGTACAAAACGCAGCTGCAAGGGTTCTTACAAAGACAAGGAAGTTCGACCACATTACTCCAATTTTAAGATCGCTGCATTGGCTCCCAGTAAGCTACAGAATTGATTTTAAGGCTATGCTACTTGTGTTTAAATCACTAAATGGAATGGGACCCACATATCTACTGGATATGTTTCAGCTGTATGCACCAACTAGGTCACTAAGGTCAACGGAGAAGAATTTGCTGGTGATTCCAAAAGTCAAAACAAAGTGTGGAGAGGCAGCCTTTAGCTTCTATGCTTCAAAGCTTTGGAACCAGCTTCCAGATGACATAAAAAATGCACCCACTATTGATAGCTTTAAATCTAGACTCAAGACAAAGCTGTTCTCAGATGCTTTCCCCTAGCTTAAATTACTTATTCTTATTATTTTTATTTTTTATTTAATTTGTTTTATTTTATTTTATTTTATTATTATTTTTACCTTATGTTTTATCTTAATGTTTTTAAATGCTTTTTGACTCTAATTCATTTCCTTCTTTCTTCCCTGTTTCCTTTCATTTACATTTGTTAACTTTGTGAAGCACATTGAGTTGCACCTGTGTATGAAATGCGCTATATAAATAAACTTGCCTTGCCTTGCCTTGTGTGTGTGTGTGCACGTGCGTGTGCGTGTGCGTGTGCGTGTGCGTGTGCGTGCGCGTGCGTGTGCGTGTGCGTGTGCGTGTGCGTGTGTGTGTGTGTGTGTGTGTGTGTGTTTGTGTGTGTGTGTGTGTGTGTGTGTGTGTGTGTGTGTGTGTGTGTGTGTGTGTGTGTGTGTGTGTGTGTGTGTGTGTGTGTGTGTGTGTGTGTGTGTGTGTGTGTGTGTGTGTGTGCACCTGGCTGCTCCAGTGTCAGATGTCACGTGTGGCCCCTTTGGACCAGAGCAGGGAGCACAAGGTGAGAACGATGACTCTCTCTCTCTCTCTCACACACACACACACACACACACACACACACACACACACACACACACACACACACACACACACACAACCACACACACACACACACACACACCCTTCACACAGTCCAGCCCTGATAAAACCAGTGGATGTAGACAGGATATAAATTGTGTAGAGGCTGTGTGGTTTGGTATATATGACTTTTTAAATTATTATTATTTTATAAATTCTTTGGGGGCTTTTGTGCTTTATTTTTGACAGGACAGTGGAGTAGAGACATGAAACGAGTGGGGAGAGAGAGACGGGGAAGGAGGCGGCAAATGACCAGGGCCAGAATCGAACCCAGGTTGCCGGCGTGGGAACCTAGTACCCTACCGTTAGGCCACAGTTGACGTTGTTTAAGTATTACATGAAGGGGCACTACTGTGGATAAAAGTATAGCCAAACTGTAAGCAAAAGTAAAGTAGGAATGGGGTGTGTGTGTGTGCGTGTGTGTGTTTATGTGTGTGTGTGTGTGTGTGTGTGTGTGTGTGTGTGTGTGTGTGTGTGTGTGTGTGTGTGTGCGTGTGTGTGTTTATGTGTGTGTGTGCACACTGCTGATACACTCTTTTCCCTGCTGCCCTGCCTCTCCTCTCTCCCGAGGGAGCTGTACCTGTGTCATGCAGGTGTTAGAGTTTACCTGCGCTGCCAAGGAGGAAGTATATTTAACTTATATGCGCTACACACAGGTGCTTCCCTTCACCTAGTACATACATACACTGTACACTATACTATAAGGTACATCGTAAGCATTATCAACGGGTACATTTAGACATCACCCACGGTCGCAATGAACAGATACGCTACACACTACGCTGCAAGGAAATGATGACACAGGAAAACACCTTAGGAAACACACACACACCTGGAAACTACACACACACCTTAATGCAGATTTATTCTGTAGATCTTTAACGTAATCATCATATTGAGTGTACTATGTGGGTCTATCCCGCTATCTCTGCATCAGTTTGGAGAAAATTCAAGTTTTAAATGCAGGTTGAAACTTTTAAATACAGGTTTTAAACTTTTGAATTCAGGTTTTTTTTTGTTTTAGACAGTATGTTTATTTAAGTTTTCAACAAAGTTATATAGGAACAGACAAGTTTTTAAAAAAAGAAAAAAAGACAATGAGTTGCAGGAAAATTGAAATGGCAATATAGAAACAAACACAAAACAGACAGGGCGTACAAACTAAGGCAATGACTTTTCTTGACTAGTGCAAAGACAACATTAACAGCAAAAATAAAAGAAAAATAGAGGTGGTTAGCTTATCACATAAGTTCAAGGTCCCCTTCAAAGTCTGCCATATCTTATAAAATTCCCTCCGATTGCCAGACAGACTGTACCTGATTTTCTCCATATGCAATAGAGACGTGAGTTCAGACAGCCACGTCTTGAAGAGGGGCACCGCCTCTGATTTCCAAAGCATTAATATTAGTCTTTTTGCTATCACCATTCCATACATTATGGTGTGCTGCACACGCATGCTTTGAGGCAACAGAAACATTGAGTATCCAAACAGTGCCACCTGTGGGTCAGGTTTGAAAACACAGTTGTACATGTCAGAAAACCATTGGAATACACTGCACCAGAAGTCATACAGTTTTGGACATGACCAGAAAAGGTGGGCTAGAGTACCATCTGCAGACTTACATCTCTGACACAAAGGGGAAACAGTTGGATATATTTTATGCAGGTTAGTTTTAGAGTAATGGAGTCTATGTACGACCTGAGACTGAATGAGGTGGTGTCTAGTATTGATGGAGCAGTATTGTATTCTGTTGAGACCTTCCCCCCAGACAATATCAATCAATCTGGATATTCAACTCCTCTTCCCATGCATTCTTCGGAGACTGGGTGACACAGTCCTCTTGTTCAGAGAATATCTTAACAAAGTTTGAAATAAGGCCTTTTGAATCGGCTGCGCCAAGCAAGAGATTATGAACCTTACTTTCCTCAGGAAGGTTTTCAAAATTATCTATGTTCTGGCGTACATAGTTCCTGACCTGAAGGTACCTAAAAAAATGTGTTGCTGGGAGAGAGAACTTTTGTTGCAGTTGAGTGAATGAAGCAAAATGCTTATTAATGTACAAGTCTTTTAAAGCAACTATACCTTTTTGTTTCCAACTGCGAAAAGTTGCGTCAGACAATGAAGGTGGAAATGCATGATTATGACACACAGGGGTATAAACAGAGGTACCAGGTAGCTCACAACACTTCTTAATCTGTTGCCATATTCTCAAACAGTTCCGAATTATTTGGTTATTCACTTTTGAGTTGGGAAGACTGGGTGTAGAGAAGAGAAGAGCTGGGAGTGAAGAGTCTTTAACATCATCCTTTTCAATGGCAACCCAGGCTGGAGTTTCTGCTGTAACACCAGGTTTACAATCTTCAACCCAGTAAGCAAGAGCTCTAAGGTTTGCTGCCCAATAATAATGTTGGAAGCATGGCAGTCCAAATCCACCCTTCTCTCTTGGTTTTTGAAGATGCTTTTTGGATATCCTATGAGCTTTAAAACCCCATATAAATGGCATGACTATGGAGTCCAATAACTTAAAGAAAGACTTAGTTAAAAAAATCGGAAGGTTTTGAAACAAATAGAGAAATCTTGACAAAGAAACCATCTTTATAGCATTTATACGGCCCACCATTGAAATAGGGAGTGTGCGCCACTTCCCAATGTCCCCTTTTAGTTTTTCCACCTTTTCATGGAAATTCAATTTAAAAATTAATTTTGGGTCTTTTGGAAGGGTTACTCCTAGGTACTTCAACTTGTCCGTAACTTTAAATGGGAGACTATGCAAAAACTCTGGTTTAGTGTTTTTCCCAAGAGGCATGAACTCACTTTTTTGCCAGTTGATTGTGTACCCAGAAATGTCTCCAAAAGACTTAATGAGATCTAACAGAATAGGAATGGACAACTCAGGCTTTGACATGAATATAGCCACATCATCAGCATATAAAGACAGATGGTGGTCCACACCTCCTAGATGGATGGGGCTAAAAGTTTCGTGTTGTCTAATACGGACTGCAAGGGGTTCAATACATATTGCAAAGAGGAGCGGGCTAAGGGGACACCCCTGGCGCGTCCCACGCTGTAGCTGAAATGAAGTAGACCTATCTTGATTTGTAAGAATGGAAGAGGACGGTTTTGCATAGACAGTTTGAATCCAAGAGATAAAACGTTGACCAAGCCCAAATTCTTCCAACACCCTAAACATATATGGCATTTCTATTTGGTCAAACGCCTTTTCAGCATCCAGGCACAATACCGCCACCTCCTGGTCATTTTTGTAATTATGGTACATTATATTCATTAATCTTCGAACATTAAAGAATGAAAACCTACCAGGAATAAAACCTGTTTGGTCTTTATGAATAATGGAGGTGATATGTTTATTTAGCCTATTTGCCATCAGTTTTGTAAAGATTTTTAAATCAGAGTTCAGCAATGCTATTGGGCGATAAGATGAGGGTTCAGTCTCATCTCTCCCCTCTTTTGGAATAAGTGAGATGTTAGCTTCATATAAGGAATTAGGAAAAGTTTGGTTTTCAAATGAGTGCTCAAACATCCTAAGCAGGAGTGGGACTAACTGTTTGTGGAATGTCTTGTACCATTCCATACCAAAACCATCCGGCCCAGAGGTTTTTCCATTGGGGAAAGATTTTATTGCCTCTAGGATTTCTTCAGCTGTGATATCAGCATTAAGTGCTTCACAGGCCTCCTCACTTAATTTGGGGAGGTTCAAGTTCTCTAGCCATTTAGAAGTGTCACCTGTAGCTTTG
This sequence comes from Engraulis encrasicolus, assembly GCF_034702125.1. Taxonomy (NCBI): domain Eukaryota; kingdom Metazoa; phylum Chordata; class Actinopteri; order Clupeiformes; family Engraulidae; genus Engraulis; species Engraulis encrasicolus. The sequence goes on from NC_085876.1 coordinate 51,701,628, forward strand.
GATGTGTAAAGCTGTTCATAATATTCCCTGAAGCGTTTGTTTATATCCATAGGGTTAGTAATAAGATCTCCTGTTTTAGATTTTATCTTGTGTATGGCTCTGCTAGCCTGCAGTCCCCTCAACTGTCGCGCCAGAAGTTTCTGGGGTTTATCTCCCAGTTCGAATTGTTTTTGTTTCAGTTTAAATAGTTGGTTCTGAACCTGGGCAGATAATATGTCATTATATTCATATTTAAGCTTAATTATGTTTTGTAAAGTGACTGAGTCAGGAGACGATTTATAAATAGTGTCTAGTCGTGTTAAATCTTTTTCAATTTCTACCAGGCGCTGTTTCTTTTCTCTTCTCATTGAATTTTCAAACGAAATAATGTGCCCTCTAATCACAGCCTTGAAAGCTTCCCATAAAGTTGAGTCTGTGACCTCATGGTTGTCATTTGTTACAAAAAAATCAGATATTTTAGAAGAGATAAACTGAGAAAAAGAGGGGTCAGAGAGAAGTGAAGGATGAAAGCACCAGCTATACTGTCGTTTCATATGGTTGAGGTCAAGCACCAATGATGTTGGGGAGTGATCTGAGATGAGGATATTGTGATATTTCGTGGAGATCACATTTGAGATCAGGTTTGAATCTAGCAGGAAATAGTCAATTCTAGAGAAGGATTTATGACGCTGTGAGAAAAAAGAATAATCCCTATCTGCAGGGTGCTGAAGCCTCCATATGTCAACTAGATGAGTAGACAACATCAAATTATTTAAAGTTACAGAAGCAGCAGAAGGTAACTGAGTTGGTTGAGAAGATCGGTCCAAATAGTTGTCCAACACAAGGTTCAGGTCGCCGGCTGCAATTACCTTTGTGTCTGAGAGATTAGGCAGTAAATTAAAGACCTTGTTAAAGAAATGTGGGTCATCGAAGTTGGGACCGTATATATTTAAAAGTGTAACATGGTGTGTATAAATATGTCCTGTCACTAAAATATATCTACCATTTGGGTCACAAATAGTAGATTCATGTCTAAATGGAATATTTTTGCTAATTAGGATGGCCACACCACGCGCTTTACTTGAAAATGTGGACTGAAAAATTTGATTGACCCATCTGCACTTCAGCAAATTTGCTCTAGTTGGCTTTATATGAGTTTCCTGCAGAAACATGATGTCTGCAGCTAAAGACTTCAAGTGAGCAAACACTTTTGCTCTTTTAATGGCGTGCCCTAAGCCACGGACATTCCAACTAGTAAAAGTAATCCCAGTGCCACCACCTCTTAAAGAAGAGCTATGCATATCTAAGCACAGTGAAATGTACAAATGACGCCCTTAAACATTGAACATAACATAAAAAGGAACTACATAGAAAACACACACGCAAACCCCCCCTACCCCCGTTCCACTTTCCCAAACAAAGTGAAAGCACGTTCCCTTCAAATAAGCATCGAGGCTGCCGGACCATATCAAAGCAAAACGAAAGTAAAGAGCCCTAAGCCCTCTCTCCAAAAAGCAATAATAGCGTCCATTAGGAGACAAAAATAAAATGTCCCGACCTGTAGAATTGTAAAATGTTACATACCAGGAGATCAATTTAAAACGCAGTACACACTCAAGCCAATGTCATTGCAAACTGCTCGGCTTCTTCCGGAGTGGAGAAAAAACGCACCGATTTTCCCACGGTAACCTTGAGCTTGGCAGGGTAGCGAAAGACGGCCTTGGCACCAGCCTCCTTCAGCTTGTCACGAACTCCTTCAAATGCCTGCCGTTGTTTGTTCACCTCAGCAGGGTAATCAGGGAAAATATGAATTGCTCTATCGTTGTGTGACAGAGGAAACTGCTGTTGAGATAGCTGTAGTATCTTCTCCTTGGTTCGGAAGTAATGGAGCTTGGCTATCATTACGCGCGGCCGTGCCTCGTCGTCATCCTCTGATATACCTCCCAGGCGATGCGCTCGATCCACCACCACAGGCTTTGGGAAATTACCGGCACCTAACAGTTCAGGGATAAACTTCTCCAAGAAATCCACAGCACTTGATCCCTCTATTTTCTCAGGTAGGCCCACAATTTTGATATTTTGACGTCTAGAGCGAGCTTCTAGGTCGATTACTTTGGCACGCAATGCGCGGTTTTCCTTCTGCAGTTCCATGCAAATTTGCTCAACTTTAGTGAGCCGTGTGTCTTGGCTGGAATTAGCCTCCTCGACCGTGGTTACTCTGTCATCAAGACTCACCAAAGATGCTTGGGTGGATGCCAAGGTTGCCTCTAATGCATCGAACCTGTCAGTCATCGTCTTGTTCATGTGCTTTATTGCCAAAAGAATGCTGCGGGGATCAGTGTCGTTATCTCCGGAACCCGCGGGGTCCTCGGCCTCGGTTGTCGTTGATGTTAGCACGGTTAGCTGTGGTGAAGCACGGCTTGCAGTCTCATCTTTTTCCTGTTTTCCACGTTCTGGCTTCGTTTTTCCCATCTTACTGCTCTTAATGGTCGATCAAATCAACAAAAAGTCGGGTAATCTGAAATAAATTTAAATTAAATGTCGAATTACATTACAATATGGAGAGGAGCTCAGAAAAACGTGTCTACTCCATCTGGTGCTCACTAGCGCCCCCGAATTCAGGATTTTAAAAGT
>NC_085876.1:51714240-51720200 GCF_034702125.1 Engraulis encrasicolus
TGTGTGAGTGTTTGTGTGCGTGCGTGCGTGCGTGTGTGTGTGGATGTGTGTGTGTGTGTGTGTGTGTGTGTGTGTGTGTGTGTGTGTGTGTGTGTGTGTGTGTACGTGCGTGCGTGCGTGCGTGTGTGTGACCCTCCTGCACTCACCTGACAGCGCGTATCAGAGTCTTCACGGCGGGAATGACCTCGTCCATGGTGACATCACAGTAGGGCTTATCCTCCGTACTCTCCTCCCCTGCCCCCTCCACTGAGGAGAGAGAGAGAGAGAGGGAGAGAAGATAGAGAGGGAGAGAGAGAGAGGGGGAGAGCGAGAGAGGGAGAGAGAGAGAGAGAGATAATGAGAGGGAGAGAGAGAGAGAATGAGAGTGAGTGAGGGAGACATTTGCATTTTTCTATATCCACATTTTGGAGCGATCTCCCCCTGCATTATGATCATGCTGCGAAGACACAATCAATTAATCCTTCTCCCCCTCTCTCTCTCTCTCTCTCTCTCTCTCTCTCTCTCTCTCTCTCTCTATTGTTGCAGAGTCTCCGTCTCGCGTGCATGCTGTTGATCGTTTGGTCTAAATTTCGCAGACAGACTCGCTATAAACAAAACGTCTCGAAAGGCACTCGTAGTTTGGCCAGCTCTGCTCGTAGCTGACTCTATCAGTGGTCGATGCTGTTTGTGGCCATAGGCCTATAGATAGGCTACTTATGGCATTTGGTTTGTCTGGTTGTAACCCTGCAGAGAGAGAGAGAGAGAGAGACAGACAGACAGAGACAGAGACAGAGACAGAGACAGAGACAGAGAGAGAGACAGAGACGGGATTGTGTTTTTGCCTATTAACTAGCACAGAGCCCGCTGGATCCATTTTCCCGTGTTGTGTTTCGTAGCCTACTGTTCTTAATGAAGAAGGGCTATTGGGATATTTTGGAGTCTGTCCTGCGTGCGTCCTGTCCTAATGTGCTCCTTAAAAGACATGATAAATCACGCTATCAGTGGTTGATGCTGTTAGTGGCCATTGGCCTATACATAGGCTACTTATGGCATTTGGTTTGGTTGCAACCCTGCAAGCGCATGTGAGTCAAACATCGTAACAAACAAACAAGTCAAACATCATAAATCTTGAAAGTAACGGGTAGGCTGTCAGCGATAGGGGGTATTTTTGGTATTTTATGTCCTACTGCTGTGCCACTGCTACTCTCCAATTTAGAAATAATTCTGTGGAGTGGTGCGGTAGTTATGGAACTTACTCTGTGGGCCTGTACTGCACTCTACCAGGAGAGCCCTTTACTATGTGGGCCTGTACTGTACTGTACCAGAGAGAGCCCTTTACTATGTGGGCCTGTACTGTACTGTACCAGAGAGAGCCCTTTACTCTGTGGGCCTGTACTGCACTCTACCAGAGAGAGCCCTTTACTCTGTGGGCCTGTACTGTACTCTACCAGAGAGAGCCCTTTACTCTGTGGGCCTGTACTGTACTCTACCAGAGAGAGCCCTTTACTATGTGGGCCTGGACTGTACTGTACCAGAGAGAGCTCCATACTATGTGGGCCTGTACTGTACTCTACCAGAGAGAGCCCTTTACTCTGTGGGCCTGCCTACTCTGTCTCTGACTTTCAGTGGTTCCATTTACTGTTTAGAGAACTTCGACATTCTTCTGCTGCGCGCGCACACACACACACACACACACACACACAAACACACACACACACACACACACACAAACACACTCTCAAGTGTGCGATAAACACACACTGTGCATTACCTATACCTACCGTCAGCAGGCGGTCTGGGTTTGAGTCGTAGCGAGGTGCGGAATCGCGTGCGATCGTTGAAGCTCCAGCTCTTCTGGACCTTCCCGGGGCTCGTTACCTCGGCGACGTTCTCCTGGCTGGGGGAGCGCCGCACGGTGGCCCCGGTGGGCCCCCCCACGGGGGACGCCTTGTTCCGGATGGCCTGCGACGAGCGCGAGTTGTTCATCCGGATGCGGTCCCGGAAACCCATCTTGCTGCCGCTGGAGGAGACACGGGAGTTAGCGGACGGGACGGGACGGGACGGACAGTTTCCCGAAAGGCCAGTAGAGGGCAGTCTAACCTGACTCTCACACCACACAGAAATACACGTCCTGCAGAGTTAATTTAACACTGAGAGACTGAGAGAACATAAATAAATAAACAGGAAATTGCTCATATGTGGTTGTATGTGTAGCCCTGGTAAAATATTACAATACATAGAATTTGTTTTTCTTGATGTGTTTGCATTGCCTAGTTTTTTGTAGAAAAGCCGCACTCTCAAGTGTGATTTTATTTTAGTGGGTCAGCATGACAGACGGACGTTTCGGCCGAAGCCTTCTTCAGCGTTTAAAACCCGAAACGTATGTCTGTCATGCTAATCCACTGAATAAATTGCTTCTCTGCTACATCACATTTATGTTAAAAAGTCCTGCTGGGCGATCCTAATTGTCAATTTTTTTTTTAAATGTGTTTTTCTCAATTGAAGTCCTCCCCATATAGGCTGAGACCCCAGATGGACGTGTCTATACTGTACATTCATCTGGTGAGAGTCAGCTTAGCTCACATCAGGTAATTAAGTCATCAGGTCAAGCACAAACAGGTACAGTATTCTGTCAATCTCATCCCCATACACCAGGGATGTCAAACTCAGGCCCGGGGGCCAAATTTGGCCCGCGGAGCCATTTTATTTGGCCTGCGAGATCATTTCAAATTTGTATTACAGTTGGCCCTCATACACCATAACTGTGTAGCGTATTAAGATTTGAACGTGAAAATGTGTATATCACAGATATATGAGTGGGCCCAGTCCATTGAAATAGCTCACACTCATATGCAACAGAATATGTGCAGGCACATTTGAACTATATTTTGGAATCTGTTTAAACATATTTAAGCATGAGTAATTTTAGTCCATTTTCGTAAAAAAATATATATTGAGGTTGGCCCGCAACTTGGCTCCAGATTTTGATTTTGGCCCTCGGTCAATTTGAGTTTGACATCCCTGCCATACACCATACATCATGCAGTCTCATCAAAGTAATCTGGCCTGCCCTCCTGAAAATACCTCGCCTGGTTCCTACCAGACCTCTGTATGTTTGAGCTCTGGATCGCCCTGGTGGCGCCAAACGCGCACGGGGAGCTGGGAGCATGTAGCAGGGTTCCATTTCTCGACTCAAAAACAATGCAGAGCATGTATTGCTTCAATAGGCTATCAATGGCAGCTCGCATTGAAGAGTCACAGGACGTGTTGTAGACTATATTGAAGCGTTAGAGATCAAAAGAAAACATTTTTGAAGGACTTTGTTGATATTGAAGCGATAAATGCTCCAATTATTTTTTGACTGGAGAAATGGAATCCTGCTACATGCTCCCAAACCTAGTAGTGAAGCTCATGAAGCTGCGTGGAACAACAGGTCGGGCAAGAGCCAGGCAAGAAAATACCATGAAAACATCATGCAGTCTCATCAAAGTAAACCGGCCTGCCTTCCTCAAAACATGTGTTTACATCTGCACAGCACAACAACAAATACATGAATAACGCAAGACAAAACACAAAAGAAAACGCACACAAATTACGTTAGTAGGTGCACTGACAGGTTAGGATATTAAAAGTCGTTTCGGATGGAAAAGTAGCCAGGTCGTGCCCTCCTAGTGACGCAACACCTTCAGCGTTGCAGGCTAGCATAACAGTCAAAATGATCTCAGTTTGCGGTTTCCTGTGATGCGTTCTTGCATGTTCACCCAAATATTTGGATAAATATTTCAAGAGCAGAAAAAAATGGCATTTTGGACTTCCGAGCTAGACTGGGGAATGTGTGTGTGTGTGTGTGTGTGTGTGTGTGTGTGTGTGTGTGTGTGTGTGTGTGTGTGTGTGTGTGTGTGTGTGTGTGTGTGTGTGTGTGTGTGTGTGTGTGTGTGTGTGTGTGTGTGTGTGTGTGTGTGTGTGCGCGTAGTGGGGTGGTAGACAGGAAAGAACCTAAGTAATCTGTGCATGCCATTGGTATTTGGGAAGAAATAACAGGGGTAACTCTGGCATGGCTGAATTCAGAATGGATTGTCTGGTCCTTGGAAAATCCTGGAGGGAAAAAACAAATCCTAGAACTTCCACAGCATGGGAAAAACACTTACGGGAGGCGATTCAGAGAAAACTTGTTTCCAGTTTGCCCAGAAAGGGCAACAAAAAAAACATGCACTCTTGGAATTTGATCATGTGCAGTTGTACAGGTTTAAAAAAAACAAGTTCTCTTGAGCTGCCCTCAGCACAAGGTTATTCAAGGTCAAGCAAGATGCAATTGAGACGATCGTCAACATCCATTTGCATTCTCCAAACACAGGCAGTAGATTAAAACAGTGTTAATTCCACACTTAGAGGGTTAGCATCAACACTAGACGTGCTACTCTGGACTCTCTCAGTGTTGATCTAACACTGGTAACATGATCTGTGCAGGTCAGGGCCCCGTTTTCAAGGAGGCATCGTTGCTAACCAGTTACCGTAGCAACTTCGTAGGTTGCCAAAAGGACATTGCCCTCATTTACATGAGACATTTAATTCAGAATGAACAAGTTAGAATTATCAAGTTAATTCTGAATAAAGCTTTATTGCACTTTTAATTAAAACATCATGTCAACACTTCACAATTCGGTTAAAGTGATACTGTCCCATTTTTGGAAATAAGCTTATTTTACACCTCCCCTTGAGTTACATAATAGGGTTTTACCGTTCTCCTCTACTTTCAACGGTTCTCTGGGTATGGCAGTGCAAATTTTACCTCCATGCTAACAGTTAACATTGAGTTCTATGAGACCAGCTGGCGGCTAACTGGTCTCATAGGACTCAATGTTAAAAGTGCTAGCTTGGAGGTAAAATTTGCAGTAAATTTGAACAAGTACAGTATCACTGTAAATGACAGTGCAATGTAAATTCGACGGAACTATTTAATTCCGAATTAATCATGTAAACGTTGTCATAGTTAATTTAGTTAGCAATGACGCTGTGGAAAAACGTTCGGTACCCCTGGCTTTTGCGGAAGCATCACTGTTCCTAAGCATGCTTGCAGTGCAGGGGGGGGTACACTAAGAAGCTGGTTTAGGAGTAAACCAGGTCAAGTTAAGAGGTAAATCATCTAATAGAAGATCTGAGGACTCCAGGCTCTTCTATTAGATGATTTACCTCTTAACTTCACCTGGTTTACTCCTGAAGCAGTTTCTTAGTATAGGCCCCAGTAGTGGAGAGGTACATGGGTTTCAGCTCTGCAGGCTCAGTAGGTCCGTAAATCACGCTAAAAAGGATGCAAGGCCTGGCCTATAAAAAGCCTACTTGGTCGGCTGAAACCTCATGCCATTTATGGCTCATTGACTCCAAATAAACCAAATAAACCATGAACTCCAAATGCCTCTCTACTGTACTGTACTGAAGTACATTTGTGCCATCCAGCCCAAACTCATGGTGTTATTTTAGTGACCTGGAGGAGGGAGGGGGAGGGGGGGGGGGGCAGGCACAAACAAGATCTACTGTAACTGTGAAGAGGCGGGAAGGGGGACGGGGATGGGACGGGGATGGGACGGGACACAGGCACACACAAGGAGTGCGTTACAATATGCGGCATTGCCTCCTCCACTTGTGCTTGTTTCCTCGTACCAGGAAGTAATATGTCATGATGACATCACTGACAACAGTATTATATGTCAATATCTTGCAAAAGCTTTTTTTTTTCTTTTGGGATGGTGAATGAAAAACAGTCCCTCAAAAGTTGTTGTGGCTCGGCTGACAGCTGGGGAACTTTATCGTTTTCTCCACGGAGGAGGGGCCAGGAGGCGGGACGAGGAGACAACCGCAAGTGGAGGAGGCAAGGTCACATATTGTAACGCACTCAAGATACCATAACTGTGAGGAGTGACCTGAAAGAGGGGGGAGGGGGGAGGGGGGGGGGAGGAGACCAGGACGCAAGCCCAAACCAAAAG
>NC_085876.1:51722800-51742800 GCF_034702125.1 Engraulis encrasicolus
GCGTTTGGGAAAATCGCCATTACAAAGTCTAAAACTACCGAAGACCGGCGTCTTGGAAGGAACTGAAGGACCACTTGTGGATTCAAGATAGGCCTACTTGTGGATTACGCTGTAGTTGCGGACATGATTGGATGTTTCACTGCTTGGAACGTTGCGTTAAATGGACTTTGGAAGCGCATCGTATGAAACAGTCTATGAATGAAAGTAACGTCAGTAAAACCGGGTGAGTTAACCTGTGGAAGTTCAATGTTGAACTATTGAAGAGACTTATAGCCAACGAAGTTAATATAAGACTCTATTGACGTGATTATTGACTTATACTAGTAAAATATCACGATGCATAAGATGGAAACAAAGACGGCGAGAGAGACTGTTACATCGGCCGAAATGGCCGCTCGCCGAGATAAATTGGACATTTGCACTACGCACATTAATTACATCAAAACTTTACTCGCTGACAATGAAGATGTAAATCGAGTGAAGATTAAATTGGAAATGCTGCGAGTTAGTGTAGATGACTTTTATGTAAGTCATAGATTAGTTAAAGCATCCATGACTGACGAAGAAGTAGAAGATGACATTGTTGATTGGAAAGCAATGAATATGGACTACTTTATCAATTACGTTGAAAAGTGGATAAAAGAACAACAAAGACAACGGGCAGCAGTTAAACATAAAGACTACACTTTTAATGACCCTGAGATATCATCCATGGCGAAAATGGTGGTTGCTGAGAGGGCAGAACTTGTGGCGCGCTGCAGAGCATTGCCAGCGCTGCACGCACGTCGGATGGAGGAGGCGACCTTGAAACACAAGCGAGAGCGAGCTGAGCTGGAAGCACAGCTGGCAGAGGTAGAATCGAAGCTGCAGGCACAATTGAAAGCCTTAAGACATGGAACTGCCAGCCGTGCCGTGAAAAGGTTCCCAGAGCCTCTGCACAGCATCTCCAGTGAAGCTAAAACTTCAACCAGAAGTCACCAGAGCCCAAACAACCCACAGCATGACCCCAGCCAAGAAGGCAGTGATCCGGATGATGATTATGCTTCAATGCTGATCATGAGACACTGCACAGCCCAGCATGCCAAAAACCTGGCCCGCGCCGCTTCAGCCAATGGTGACGGCGCCACCGTTGACATCGACGCCGCCGCAGCTGATGACATCGACGCCGCCGCAGGTGATGACATCGACGCCGCCGCAGGTGATGACATCGACGCCGCCGCAGGTGATGACATCGACGCCGCCGCAGGTGATGACATCGACGCCGCAGGTGATGACCCCTTAGACATCGACGCCGCAGGTGATGACCCCTTAGACATCGACGCCGCAGGTGATGACTCCTTAGACATCGGCTCAGCCGCCGATGAACCCTCAGACATCGCCGCAGCCGACGCCGATGACACTTCAGACATCGCCGCAGCCGACGCCGATGACACTTCAGACATCGCCGCCAGCGCAGCCGACGCCGATGACACTTCAGACATCGCCGCCAGCGCAGCCGACGCCGATGACACTTCAGACATCGCCGCCAGCGCAGCCGACGCCGATGACACTTCAGACATCGCCGCCAGCGCAGCCGACGCCGATGACACTTCAGACATCGACGCCAGCGATGAGCCTTCAGACATCGCAGCCGACGCCAGCGATGAGCCTTCAGACATCGCAGCCGACGCCAGCGATGAGCCTTCAGACATCGCAGCCGACGCCAGCGATGAGCCTTCAGACATCGCAGCCGACGCAGCCAGCAATGAGCCCTCAAACATCGCCGCCGCCGATGAGCCTCCAGACATCGCCGCCGACGATGAGCCTCCAGACATCGCCGCCGACGATGAGCCTCCAGACATCGCCGCCGCCGATGAGCCCTCAGACATCGCCGCCGCCGCCGATGAGCCCTCAGACATCGCCGCCGCCGCCGATGAGCCCTCAGACATCGCCGCCGCCGCCGCCGCCGATGAGCCCTCAGACATCGCCGCCGCCGATGAGACTTCAGACATCGCAGCCGACGCCGATGAGACTTCAGACATCGCAGCCGACGCCGATGAGACTTCAGACATCGCAGCCGACGCCGATGAGACTTCAGACATCGCCGCCGACGCCGATGAGACTTCAGACATCGCTGCCGCTGCTGCCGATGACCCCTCAGACATCGCCGCAGCCGCCGATGACCCCTCAGACATCGCCGCAGCCGACGCCGATGAACCCTCAGACATCGCCGCAGCCGACGCCGATGAACCCTCAGACATCGCCGCAGCCGACGCCGATGAACCCTCAGACATCGCCGCAGGCCGACGACCCTTCAGACATCGACGCAGCAGCCGCCGATGACCCTTCAGACATCGACGCAGCAGCCGCCGATGACCCTTCAGACATCGACGCAGCAGCCGCCGATGACCCTTCAGACATCGACGCAGCAGCCGATGACCTCAAAGACACCGCCGCCGCCGAACACTCTGATCCCCCTGTCGCCGCTGCCCCCACAGCTGATGAGATCATCGACAGCATCATCGCAGATGACCTCACTGACCTCATAGACGCTGTGAAGGACAACGCCGTATGTGTGGCGCCGGCAGCAGAAGGGCAGACACAACCACCGCTCGCAACAGGGGCCAGTCACCGATATGAGTATTGGCATAAGAACCAGTGGGTGGCAGCAAGGCGTGCAGGTGATCCCTCTCAGTGGATGAAGGTGGATGGAATCCTTCAGAATCACTTTGACCTGGAGCTGAATCAACCCACATTCAAGACGGACAGTACAGCTGTTCTGAAATTCTTTCACCGTCGAAAGAAAAGGAAGAAAAAGAATGACATTGTCATAGTTGACACCACTGCACCAGGAAGATCCAGGCCCTTAGACTGGAACATGGAACACCGGCCAGGGCCAGAAGGTCTTGCCAGCAGTGTCGTGGTGAAACCAAGGCCTGCATCTGTAGGCCAAGAGACAAGCGGAGCTTGATCTTGAAAGTCTGGCTGGCTATACCAGGCTTAGGGGCCATGTTCCCCATGTTTGCACGCATCCACAGTTTCAGACAAACCTACACATGTTGATATGCGTGCCCAAACACCAGTCCATACATGCATTCACTTCAAACAGCAGCACATTTACATTCACCTTTATGCATATACATGGACTTCTCATTTTTGCAGCACATTTTGACACGCTCCCAAGAGTCAATGGAACTTGATGGATACATAGCACTTTGTGCATATCCACAGACTTTGGGTGGGGCTTGTGGTGACTGCGCTTCGGATATTGCAAAAAGAAACTTTTTTTTTTTTTCTTAAAAAAGGACCAAAAAAATGTATTGCATGTTTTGACAACTGAATGTTGATTGTGGAACTGATGACTTGATTTGACATCAGTAGTTTGATAGCATAGGCCTATGTGTCTTATTTTTGCTAACAGTTTAGTTTTGGAATTGATGATTTGGATCTCAAGTGTTACATCAGAATGTTTTGGTTAATATAGTTCATGGCTCCATTGTGTGTATATACACATTAGTAATTGTCATCAAGTAGAATGGACAATTAGGGGCCAGTATGTTGGAGCCATTTTGGGTTTTTGTTTACTGAGTGGAAGGTAAAATGATGCCTATGATTGTTATTGTTTTGAAATGGCAATTTATGTTCACAAAGTACTAAGTTTAGGTTAAGAAATGGCATACGTGCCTTATTTCCTTTGATTTTGTACAGCTGTTCCTAATTACCTCACTATCTGTCACGTGACGGGACACACCCCCTTTGACGTGCCGCTGGCACTTTTAATTAGGCCACTCAATTGTGTGTTCGACAGGTAGGATGGTAAGGAGGAACAGTTTTAGACCACAAAAATACTTAGACAAAACGCTGTATATTTGGTTTATTTGGAACAGCAATTTGATTTGATAAGTCAACCAGACCGATTGAAATAAAGCAACAACATCTCTTTTATTCAACTCTCTGTGCGTGCTTGAAACCTTGGATTGTGCGTCGGAACAATTTGCCACCTGCCTCACTTGGCGTTTGGGAAAATCGCCATTACAGTGTTTGTGTGTGTGTGTGTGTGTGTGTGTGTGTGTGTGTGTGTGTGTGTGTGTGTGTGTGTGTGTGTGTGTGTGTGTGTGTGTGTGTGTGTGTGTGTGTTTATATCCAAAGCAGAGCTCTAAATGAACTGTTCATCACAGTAGATCTTGCAAGTACCAGCCAGACACTCACTATTGGGTCAAAGGGGCTGAGTTTTATTTTCTACCAGTCAGAGTAGACAGCATTTGGCTGGCTGGCGGGTGTTAATTTAGGGTGTATAGCATATGGCATAGAGCATAAATAGACAAGGACATGTGTGTGTGTGTGTGTGTGTGTGTGTGTGTGTGTGTGTATAGCATATGGCATAGAGCATAAATAGACAAGGACACCTTGACGGTCTGAGTGACAGCTCTCTCTCTATGTGTGTGTGTGTGTGTGTGTGTGTGTGTGTGTGTGTGTGTGTGTGTGTGTGTGTGTGTGTGTGTGTGTGTGTGTGTGTGTGTGTGTGTGTGTGTGTGTGTGTGTGTGTGTGTGTGTGTGCAGTATATATATATACATCTTGATGGTGTGAGTGACAGTTCTCTGTGATTGCCTTACGTATCAGACTGAATCTCTTTCATTAGTTCACTCTCTGAAATTTGGATTAAGCATCTTCATTCTTGCTGGACAACGTACTTTCGCAGGAGAGTGGCTGTCCATGCGGTGGACTGATCATCAAAGTGCTTCACGGGGTCCTCGTGAAACTGCGATAGATTACGTGGCGTATTGGGCAAGATCGCTGGCCGTGATGCTGAAATACTGCCACGCCTGAGAAATGTCTACGCAGCAAACAATTCTTGGGCTTAGGAGTACATGGCGCCACTGAGAGCTTGGGCAGTATCTGTGCCCGCAGATATGTGCGAACTCTGAGCGGACACCCCCAGTGGATGATGGTTGGAGAGCAATGGAGTGAGGTGATATGAGAGGAAGCTAGGGCTAGATTCTTGACGAATCGATAGAACATCGGCGTAAGGGAGGCAAACGGATAGGTGGTGGGTGCGAGCGAGAAAGAACATTTCTGACTGGAGACAGGTGAGTGGAGAATAAATGCTGGATAGTTAATTAAGGGGCGTTCCAAATTTTCTGTGCGCTGAAATTCCACCGAATGACAGCAGAGCGGAGAATGAGATGCAGCTGGTTAAATAGGCGTGCCTATCTTTTCTCGCTGAATTCACACGAATGACAGTTGAGTGGAGAACAGAATGCAGGTGGTAAATTAGGCATACCAAATTTTATTACGCTTCTCTCAAACTTTCGTTTTTAACAAAACGTGAATTTAAATTTCTCTCCCTTTCTCTCTCTCTCCCTCTCATGAACGCACATTCACTCAACTTACCCCCCCCTCTCTCTCTCTGCCTCTCCATCATATTCTCTCGCTCTCTCTCTCGCTCTCTCCCCCTCTCTGCATCTCCTTAATATTCTCTCTATCTCTCTGCCTTTCCTTCATATTTTCTCTCTCCCTCTCTCTCTCTCTCTCTCTCTCTCTCTCTCTCTCTCTCTCTCTTCTCTTGCTCATGAACGCACATTCAGTTTAACTTGCATTAATGGCATCACAAAGGGGCACTTATGTTGCCAAAGCACTCTCTTGCCCTTTTGTATTCACACGCACATATACCCCACCCACACACACACACACACACACACACATACACGCACAAACACACTCACATGCAAGCATGCAGGCACGCACACATGCACTCTCTCTCTCTCTCTCTCTCTCTCTCAAACAGGGCCACACATACATCTTGCTTCACCAGAAAGTGGACTTCAACACCTCTCTAGGTTTATGAAGGTGCTCTGACATACAGCAGAAGACAATTGTACTTATCTATTATCTAATTATGAAATTCAAAGTAGTATTGTTACAGTACGACGCAGTGATTGCATGTGAGACCCTCATGAAAATCAGTTTAAAACTTCTGTGCTGCTGACCCTGTTACAATAAAGTACAATTGACTCTACTTGACATGAATAAAGGCAGACAACCCCAAAGATGTATAGGAAAGGACACAGCTGCTATTAGCCCCGTTTATACTGCAGGCCACTGGCCCAGGAACTTAGGCCCAGGAACTGAAGCCTGGGAACTTATGCCCAGGGCTAGAGTTCCTGGTGCGTTTATACTGCAGGCCAACTGAAAATTCTAAATGGAATGGTAGCCATGGTAACCCATTCAAAAATGACCTGTAAGCACCAGGGCTAACTGGTGGCCCTGACAGTTGAGGAGGACCTGTTACCTGGACAACAGTTCTTGGTTTGGCCCAGTTCTGGCCTAGCCCAGGGGCTGGGCTTAGGTTCCTGGGCTTAAGTTCCTGGGCCAATGGCACGCAGTATAAACAGGGCTATTGTGGGTATGCCTAACTGGGCAAATAGACCAGCCGTGACGCGATTGAAGCGACAGAGAATCGCTTCTGTGCAGCAAGAGCGATACGAGCGATTGAAGCGACTAGAGTTTGTTGGTTGAAAGCAGAACGCAAGCATTCCAACATTCCCATTGGCTGTGGATACTGACCACTATACAGCCATTGGCTGTGGCGCCTTGTCGCCGAACCGCGTCATTGCTCATTAGCATAACATTCCCAGGAGTTCAATTACAAACTGTCGCTCTCATCGTGCGAAACGCCTCTAGTCTCCAGAATCGCTTTTGTCGCGCGACTCAATACAAAGTCAATTACTTCCGTCGCTCACCTCGCTCTTGTCCTGATAGGTGTATTTGCCCAGTAATGGGGAAGTATTCCACCGGCAGAATGGTTGGTAAGCATCAAAGGACAGGTTTTTTCCCCCTTCAATATAAAGCTTACTTCAATATAAAGCTGACTTCTGCAGAATACAAACTGCTGAAGGAGTGCCTTTTTCATGTTCACTTGTTTTTTTTTTTTACAATATCAAAATCAAAACAACAATTCATCTCCCCTTTGACTGGCAGTTGGCCATGTAGTGTCATGGGGTCAGTTAAATGAATTCTCCAAGAGAGGAGAGGAGAGGAGAGGAGATGAGATGAGAGGAGCGGAGCGGAGAGGAGAGGAGAGGAGAGAAAGGGATAGGGGAGGAGAGGAGAGGAGAAGAGAGGAAAGGATGGGAGAGAGGAGAGGAGAGGAGAGAAGAGGAGATGAGAGGAGAGGGGAGGAGAGGAGAGGAGATTAGAGGAGAGGAGAGGAGAGGACAGGAGGAGAGGAGAGGAGAGCAGAGGGGGGAAGAGGAGAGGAGAGGAGAGGAGAGGAGATCAGAGGAGAGGAGAGGAGGAGAGGAGAGAAGAGGAGAGGAGAGGAGAGGAGAGGAGAGGAGAGCAAGCCGTTTTGTGTGATGGGGTCAGCACACTAAATTCACCAGAAACCACTCTGGTGTTTATCAAGAACATCTCCCATCTTTCATATCGTACTATTATACTACTGTACTGTGTCATGGTATCTCCGCCCAGAAACACATGGATTTAGGATTAAGATTAAGGTGCTTACAGGGCCGGATTAACGCACAGGCTAGATATGGCTGCAGCCAAGGGGTCCACACCTGCCAGGGGCCCCCACAGGCTAGATATGGCTGCAGCCTAGGGTCCACACCTGCCAGGGGCCCCCACAGGCTAGATATGGCTTCAGCCTAGGGCCCCACACCTACCAGGCCCCCCCCACAGGCTAGATATGGCTTCAGCCTAGGGCCCCACACCTGCCAGGGCCGCCCACAGGCTAGATATGGCTGCAGCCTAGGGGCCCCCAGGGTCCCCCACAGGCTAGATATGGCTGTAGCCTAGGGCCCCCCACCTGCCAGGGGCCCCCACAGGCCAGATATGACTGCAGCCTAGGGCCCCCCACCTGCCAGGGGTCCCCACAGGCTAGATATGACTGCAGCCTAGGGCCCCACACCTGCCAGGGGCCCCCACAGGTTAGACATGACTGCAGCCTAGGGCCCCACACCTGCCAGGGGCCCCCAGAGGCTAGATATGGCTGCAACCTAGGCCCCACACCTGCCAGGGGCCCCCACAGGCTAGATAGGACTGCAGCCTAGGGCCCCACGCCTGCCAGGGGCCCCCACAGGCTAGATACGTATGACTGCAACCTAGGCCCCCTACAGGCTAGATATGGCTGCATCCTAGGGCCCACCACCTGCAAGGGGCCCCCTACAGGCTAGATATGGCTGCAGCCTAGGGCCCCCACCTGCAAGGGGCCCCCACAGGCTAGATATGGCTGCAGCCTAGGGCCCCCCACCTGCCAGGGGCCCCCACAGGCTAGATATGGCTACAGTCTATGGGCACACACCTGCCAAGGGCCCCCACAGGCTAGATATGGCTGCAGCCTAGGGCCCCCCACCTGCCAGGGGCCCCTACAGGCTAGATATGGCTGCAGCCTAGGGCCCCCCACCTGCCAGGGGCCCCCACAGGCTAGATATGGCTGCAGCCTAGGGCCCCCCACCTGCCAGGGGCCCCCACAGGCTAGACCTGCCAGGGGTGCCCCTGATTTGCCAAAAGTTTTTTTTTTTTTTTTTTAATCTGAATTGTGACCATGTGCAATATTGAAAAATCATCTGTTGTGTTGAGTCCAGTTTTAAATCCTGCCATTGCTCCTCTGCAAAGTTGACAGACATGTTATCCTTCATTCCTAGCTGGTAATTATGACACTGTATAATTTTGTGGTGAAATTTGTCTTCCAGGGGGGCCCCGCAGCAACCCATAGCCTAGGGTCCCTGGGCCACCTTAATCCGACCCTGGGTTTTTACTGACATACAATCGACAGCAACAATGTGCTAAGCACACACAGCATTATTGTACGTACAGTACGGTCCCAAGGACTTGATAGCCCTTCTTATCTATCATTTGGCCTGGCTGTGTTCATTTCTTCTGTGATGTAGCCTTACAGCACAAACACACCACAAGAGACAAAAGTGACAAAGAGTCGCTGGACTGTTTTCATAGCAACAGCGACGTGCGTCCATTCAGCACTCACCTCCCAACACCAGTGTCCAATCAGGAGTCACCTCACAACACCAGTGTCCAATCAGGACTCACCTCCCAACACCAGTGTCCAATCAGCACTCACCTCCCAACACCAGTATCCAATCAGCACTCACCTCCCAACACCAGCGTCCATTCAGGACCATGGAGGTAGTATAAGAACTAGAGAGAGTGAATAAGTCCCGCCTCCAGGCATTTCAATGGGAAATGCTAGGCTAGTGAATTCAGCCAAAATTGAACGAATTTTTCAGCTTCAAAGATGGAGTCGTTTCCGCCGACAGTTTACTCAGCTAATTACGTGCCACGTTATTGTCTGACTTACGGTTAATCAGAAAGCTATATGGAAGACAGGCATTGGATGCATGGAGGTGCCCAACCACAGACCTGTAAAGGTTGCGCACCCACCAATCATCATGAGCGAATTGGAGCGAAGTGGATGTCGGAAATGCGAAAATGGTGACTTGCTAATCGGAGAAGCTAACCAGCCAAATGCTGCCCCCCTGTTCAGCTCTCACCTCCTAACACCAGTGTCCAATCAGGAGTCACCTCCCAACACCAGTGTCCAATCAGGACTCACCTCCCAACACCAGTGTCCAATCAGGAGTCACCTCCCAACACCAGTGTCCAATCAGGACTCACCTCCCAACACCAGTGTCCAATCAGGCCTCACCTCACCTCCCAACACCAATCACAGCGGGGATGACCTCATCCATCCTGCTCTTACTGTAAACACACTTTTAATCACACAGAAGGCTCGACACAGGCGGAACACCCATCAAGGACTAACCTAAAAATATAACCAATATCCAAGCTACCGTGTCTCTCAAAAATACTAGAGTTGGTAAATGATCAGCTCAAAGAATTTCTAAATACCAATAATATTCTGAGCCCTCTCCAATCAGGCTTTAGGCCTAAACATAGTACAGTCACTGCTGCTACTAAAGTAATTGATGATATTATCACTTCTCTTGACAAGAAAAAACATTGTGCTGCCATCTTTGTGGACTTATCCAAAGCATTTGACACTGTGGACCATTCTCTGCTTCTACAAATTCTGCCTGGTATTGGTTTTAGTGCAAGTGCCTGTAAATGGTTCCAGAGCTACCTATCAAACAGACACCATACTGTAAAATTGGGTAATACTCAATCTGACCCCCTGCTAATAACCAAGGGGGTCCCACAAGGTTCAGTATTAGGTCCGGTACTCTTCACCATGTACATAAATAGCATACTCTCTCTCCTTTCCAACTGCTCTATTCATCTATATGCAGATGATACAATTTTGTATTGTGTTGCAGATTCTGTACAGCTAGCATTGGAGAAATTGCAGCAGTCTTTTAATATCCTACAAAATGCCTTCATTGGTCTTAAGCTTCTACTTAATGTAAGCAAGACTAAATGTATGGTCTTTACTCGATCTAAGCATGGCATGAAAAATGATTTTAATATATCTACTTTAGATGGGTCTGTTATTGAGAGAGTATCACATTACAGTATAAGTACCTGGGAATCTGGCTAGATGACAAGTTCACATTCAAGAAACATACTGACTGTCTTGTCACTACGCTCAGACAAAAGCTATCTTTCCTGCACAGAAATAAATATCACTTTCCTGTTTTCTGCAGAAAAAAGTTAATTGAAGCTACTTTTCTGTCTTCCCTTGACTATGGTGATATTATTTACAGACATGCACCACTCTCTAATCTGAAGGCACTTGACACTGTCTATCATTCAGCTCTTCGTTTTATTACTGGGGATCCATATAGCACTCATCATTGCCTGTTATATGATAAAGTTGGGTGGGCTCCACTTTCTCACAGAAGGGACATGCATTATTTTATTTTTATTTATAAGGCCCTCACTGGTAAACTCCCATTTTATATTTCATCTCTTTTAGTTTGGCACTCCAACCCATACCAAACCCGCAGCAGCAACTTTTTACTGGAGGTCCCTTATGCCCGCACTGAACTGGGTAAAACGGCTCTTAGTGTCTGTGGACCTTCAGTTTGGAATACCTTACAATAAAGGATGGGTCTTCAAGCCTTTGTGTCATTAGAACATTTTAAAGTAATACTGGGAAGTTTTTTTATCACATACTTGTACTTGTTTTAACTCATAAGTTTTAATTCATAGTTTGTCTTAATTCTTACCTCTTATATGATTTATGTTGTATTGTGTATGTTGTGTATATATATGATTTTATATGTGTAATTGTTTGTTTTACTCGACATCATTGTAAATGAGGGCTGGGCTCTCAATGATTCTTCGAGTTTAAATAAATGAAATGAATGAAATGAATAACCCAGTGTGTGTGTGGGGGGGTCAAGGGGGGCAGAACAGCCGCATAGGACTAACCTCACAGCGTGTACCAACGTCATCACAGTGGGGGGTGACCTCTGTTCGTGTATACTTTTTTGCTCAATGTTTTTTACTCATTTTCAGCCATAAAAGAGAAATGTAAACAGCAATAGTATCCATACAAGTGATCATCATCCCACCCAAAACACCCCTCAATGCACGCCCTCCCTCCTACCCCTTACACCCATGTGCACAACACAGGACCTCGGGCACAAAGATATGCAAGTGACCCAAACCAAAGGGAAAAACAAACAATGGCCTAACAAACATTACAACTCAACTGAGAAAAACACAGACAAAAGGGGGAGACAGAAAAAAAACACAGGAAAAACAAACGTGACGTGCGTGTGTGTGTGTGTGCGTGTGTGTGTGTGTGTGTGTGTGTGTGTGTGTGTGTGTGTGTGCGTGCGTGCGTGCGTGCGTGCGTGCGTGCGTGCGTGCGTGCGTGCGTGTGTGTGTGTGTGTGTGTGTGTGCGTGCGTGCGTGTGTGTGACCCTCCAGCACTCACCTGACAGCGCGTATCAGAGTCTTCACGGCGGGGATGACCTCGTCCATGGTGACATCACAGTAGGGCTTATCCTCCGTACTCTCCTCCCCTGCTGCCTCCACTGAGGAGAGAGAGAGAGAGAGAGAGAGAGAGAGAGAGAGAGAGAGAGAGAGAGAGAGAGAGAGAGAGAGAGAGAGAGAGAGAGAGAGAGAGCAGGAGAGAGAGCAGGAGAGAGAGAGAGAAGAAGAAGACGAGGGAGAGAAGGAGAGAGAGAGGGAGATGTAGAGAGAGAGAGAGAGAGAGAGAGAGAGAGAGAGAAGGAGAGAGAGGGAGAAGGAGAAGGAGAGAGAGGGAGAGAGAGAGAGGGAGAGAATGAGAGGGAGAGAGAGAGAGAGAGAGAGAGAGAGAGAGAGAGAGAGAGAGAGAGAGAGAGAGAGAGAGAGAGAGAGAGAGAGAGAGAGAGAAGGAGAGGGAGAGAAGGAGGGAGAGAGGGAGAGAGAGAGAGAAGGAGAGAGAGAGAGAGAGAGAGAGAGAGAGAGAGAGAGAGATAAAGAAAGAGAGAAGGGGAGTGTGTGTGAGAGAGAGAGAGAGAGAGAGAGAAATAGAAGGAGAGGGAGAGAGAGAGAGTGAGTGAGGGAGACATTTGCAATTTTCTATATCCACATTTTGGAGTGATCTCCCCCTGCATTATGATCATGCTGCGAAGACACAATCAATTAATCCTTCTCTCTCTCTCTCTCTCTCTCTCTCTCTCTCTCTCTCTCTCTCTCTCTCTCTCTCTCTCTCTCTCTCTCTCTCTCACTTTATGCCTGTCTCTCTCTCTCTTTATCTCTCTCCCTCTCTCTCTCTCTCTCTCTCTGTAGTGTCTCCGTCTCCCGTGCTTGCTGTTGGTCTAAATTTCGCAGCCAGACTCGCTATAAACAAAACGTCTCGAAAGGCACTCATAGTTTGGCCAGCTCTGCCCGTAGCTGACTCTATCAGTGGTCGATGCTGTTTGTGACCATTGTGGCCTATGGCTACTTATGGCATTTGGTTTGTCTGGTTGTAACCCTGCAGAGAGCGAGAGAGAGAGAGAGAGAGAGAGAGAGAGAGAGAGTGACAGAGAGAGAGAGAGAGAGAGAGAGAGAGAGAGAGAGAGAGAGAGAGAGAGAGAGAGAGAGAGAGAGAGAGACAGACAGAGACGGGATTGCGTTTTTAGCCTATTTACTAGCACAGAGTCTGCTGGGCCCATTTGCCCGTGTTGTGTTTTGTAGTCTCCTGTAATGAAGAAGGGTTATTGGGATATTGTAGCCTACTGTTCTTAATGC
Source organism: Engraulis encrasicolus (assembly GCF_034702125.1). Taxonomy (NCBI): domain Eukaryota; kingdom Metazoa; phylum Chordata; class Actinopteri; order Clupeiformes; family Engraulidae; genus Engraulis; species Engraulis encrasicolus. Next base: position 51,735,927 of record NC_085876.1, read on the forward strand.
AGAAGAAGAAGGGCTATTGAGATATTTTGGGCTATTGGGATATTTTGGAGTCCGTCCTGCGCCTGCCTAATGTGCTCCTTAAAAGACATGATAAATCAGGCTATCAGGGGTCGATGCTGTTAGTGGCCATTGGCCTATGGATAGGCTACTTATGACATTTGGTTTGGTTGCAACCCTGCAAGCGCATGTGAGTCAAACATCGTAACAAACAAACAAGTCAAACATCATAAATCTTGAAAGTAACGGGTAGGCTGTCAGCGATTTTTGGTATTTTATGTTTTTCCTACTGCCATGCCACTGCTACTCGCCAATTTGGAAAGAATTCTGTGGAGTGGTGCGGGAGTTATGCGGGGAACAGACAGACTCTACCAGGAGAGCCCTTTACTATGTGGGCCTGTACTGTACTGTACCAGAGAGAGCCCTTTACTATGTGGGCCTGTACTGTACTGTACCAGAGAGAGCCCTTTACTCTGTGGGCCTGCCTACTCTGTCTCTGACTTTCAGTGGTTCCATTTACTGTTTAGAGAACTTCGACATTCTGCTGCTGCGCGCGCACACACACACACACACACACACACACACACACACACACACACACACACACACACACACACACACACACACTGTGTATGTCGTACCGTCAGCAGGCGGTCACACACACACACACACACACACACACACACACACACACACACACACACACACACATACACACACACACACGAAAAACACACACACACAAATGAAAAACACACACACACACACACACGATAAACACACACTGTGCATGTCGTACCGTCAGCGGGTGGTCTGGGTTTGAGTCGTAGCGAGGTGCGGAATCGCGTGCGGTCGTTGAAGCTCCAGCTCTTCTGGACCTTCCCGGGGCTCGTTACCTCGGCAACGTTCTCCTGGCTGGGGGAGCGCCGCACGGTGGCGCCAGTGGGCCCCCCCACGGGGGACGCCTTGTTGCGGATGGCCTGCGACGAGCGCGAGTTGTTCATCCGGATGCGGTCCCGGAAACCCATCTTGCTGCCGCTAGACAGGAGACACGGGAGTTAGCGGACGGGACGGGATGGGACGGACAGTTTCCCAAAAGGCCAGTAGAGGGCAGTCTAACCTGACTCTCACACCACACAGAAATACACGTCCTGCAGAGTTCATTCAACACTGAGAGACTGAGAGAACATAAATAAATAAACAGGAAATTGCTCATATGTGGTTGTATGTGTAGCCCTGGTAAAATATTACAATACATAGAATTTGTTTTTCTTGATGTGTTTGCATTGCTTAGTTTTTTGTAGAAAAGCTGCACTCTCAAGTGTGATTCTTGTATTTTATTCTAGTGGGTCAGCATGTAAGACGGACATTTCGGCCTAAGCCTTCTTCAGCGTTCAAAACCCGAAACGTATGTCTGTCATGCTAATCCACTGAATAAATTGCTTCTCTGCTACATCACATTTATGTTACAAAAAGTCCTGCTGGGCGATCCTAATTGTGATTTTTTTTTTTTTAAATGTTTTTCTCAATTTAAGTCTTCCCCATATAGGCTGAGACCCCAGATGGACGTGTCTATACTGTACATTCAACTGGTGAGAGTCAGCTTAGCTCACATCAGGTCATCAGGTCAAGCACAAACAGGTACAGCATTCTGTCAATCTCATTCCCATACACCATACATCATGCAGTCTCATCAAAGTAATCTGAAAATACCTCGCCTGGAACCTCGCCTGGTTCCTACCACACCTCTGTGTGTTTGAGCTCTGGAGCCCCCTGGTGGCACTCAACACACACCGGGATCTGGGAGCATGTAGCAGGATTCCATTTCTCCATTCAAAAAATAATGCAGAGCACTTATCAATATCAATATCAATGGCAGCTCGAATTGAGAAGTCACAGGACATACAGTGCCCTCCATAATTATTGGCACCCCTGGTTGAGATGTGTTAAAAGCCTTAAAATAAATTCAGTGTTTATTGCAGAAGAATACTGTCACACTGAAAATTTTAGGAAAATGTAGCCTTCAACTCAAATGAATTGTAGGAAAATAAAAAAAATCCCTGACTAAAAAATAATTATTTTTCATTAAATCACCTGTTCCACAATTATTGGCACCCTTAACAATTCCCAGGAAATAAATATAATTGAAGCATTTCTGTCATTTCTACAGTAGTTTACAAAGTTTACCAGAGTATGTAGGAACATTTAATTAGTAATTCATCACTTGAAAAAGTGAAAAAAAAAGTGAAAACCCATTGGGAAACTCCAACTCCCATTGTCATTGTGACACAGCACACAGCACACACACAAGTGAACACTGCACACTGCACACAACGAAATTGCATTTTATGCCTCACCCGTGCAAGGGGGCAGCCCTCAGTGGCGCCCCATGGGGAGCAGTGCGGTGGGACGGTACCATGCTCAGGGTACCTCAGTCATGGAGGAGGATGGGGGAGAGCACTGGTTGATTACTCCCCCCACCAACCTGGCGGGTCGGGAGTCGAACCGGCAACCTCTGGGATGCAAGTCTGACGCCCTAACCGCTCACCCATGACTTCCTGTTTCCCTGGGGTATAAATATGACGTGTCACCGAGGCCATTTCTCTTATCCACTCTTAAACATGGGAAAGACAAAGGAACACAGCATACAAGTGAGGCAGATGTGCGTCGACCTTCACAGGTCAGGCAGAGGCTACAAGAAGATTGCCACTCAACTGCAGCTGCCCATATCTACTGTGAGAGGAATAATTAAGAAGTTCAAAACAACTGGAACAGTGGTAAACAAGCCTGGACGAGGACCCAAGTTTATTTTGCCACCACGCACAGTGAGGAGGATGGTAAGAGAAATCAAAGTATCTCCAAAGCTCACTGTTACAGAATTACAACAAATGGTAGCATCCTGGGGTCACAAAGTCTCCAAATCAACCATCAGGCGCTGTCTACACGCCAACAAGCTGTTTGGGAGGCATGCACGGAGAAAACCTTTTCTCACCCACAATCATAAACGTAAACGTCTGGAGTTCGCCCAGCGGTATTGGGGCTTCAACTGGGACCGTGTGCTTTGGTCAGATGAGACCAAGATTGAGCTTTTTGGCAACAAACACTCTAAGTGGGTCTGGCGTGCCACGAAAGATGCGCATGCTGAGAAGCACCTCATACCCACTGTGAAGTATGGGGGTGGGTCAGTGATGCTGTGGGGCTGTTTCGCTTCCAAAGGCCCTGGGAAGCTTGTTAGGGTGCATGGCATCATGAATGCTTTGAAATACCAAGACATTTTAAATCAAAATCTGTTGCCCTCTGCCAAAAAGCTGAAGATGGGTCGTCACTGGGTCTTTCAGCAAGACAATGACCCTAAACATACGGCCAAATCTACACAGAAATGGTTAACCAGACACAAAATCAAGCTCCTCCCATGGCCATCTCAGTCCCCAGACCTCAACCCCATTGAGAACCTGTGGGGTGAGCTGAAGAGGAGAGTACAGAGGAGAGGACCCAGGTCTCTGGATGATTTAGAGAGATTCTGCAAAGAGGAATGGCTGAAGATCCCTCTTTCTGTCTTTTCCCATCTTGTGAAACATTATAGGAGAAGATTAGGTGCTGTTTTGTTGGCAAAAGGGGGTTGTACAAAATATTAACAACAGGGGTGCTAATAATTGTGACACACATTATTTGATGTCAAATAATTATTTCTTTATGTGGGATTTTTTCCCCACTGAATAAATGCACTTGTATTGAAGGTTGGATTTTTCTCTTTTTTTCCATTAAGGTCCCATATTATTTAGAGAAAAATAATAATAATTGGAAGCTAAAAAACACATCTCAACCAGGGGTGCCAATAATAATGGAGGGCACTGTATTATAGACTACAGTGGTGCTAATATGTTTACATATCCCAGCAGAATATACGCTTTCTCTGCGATTTCTCACAAAATATGACGGATTACACAAAAACGTTTTTTTTCACTCATTGCTAGTGACTGGCTTAAGATATTTATTAGCAATATTCTGTGTTTACTCTTTCAAAAGCATGATCACAACCCAAACTACCCAAATGACCCTGTTCAAAAGTTTACATACCCTAGTTTCTGATGCTGAATATAGCCCTGTTTAACATCAAGGGCCACTCTAAATTGTTTGTGGTACGTAAGGGTTAACGTTCGGCGAGAAGGTCGCTACCGTGGAATAGCAGCACGACAGAGAGAATCTTTAGACCCCGACGCGGAGCGGAGGGGTCTTGTTCTCTCTGAAGTGCTGCTATTCCACAAAGCGACCGACTCGCCGAAAGTTAACCCGCTTATTATATGGATATACTTAAATGATTCACACATGGCGGGGATATTTCTTTAGGTTTATTATAGTTTTAAATGTCAAAAGATTGTTGCTGCGCAAAACAAAACAGTGCCGTTGTGGAACACCGCTAACAGCTAGGTAGCCAGGACAACAGGTGTTGTCTATCACAGCAGCTGATTAGAGTCTTGTTGAAAAGTCGCTTTAGCAGTGAAAAGTCTTGTTGCCATTGACAGCGGTCTGTTATAGACCAACCCGTCCGTTATCGAAAAATAACAGACGTGCGAACGTTGGGGAGCCCCGTTGAAATGAATGGAGCATTCGACAGATGACGTCACAACCATATAATAATTGAGGATAAGGCTCAGATGACAAAACAGCACATTCTTCCTGGCAGAATGGTTGTTTCCTATAATATCTTTGGGTGTCTTGCTGGAACCTCACATTTGAGGTTTCCCCTGAGTGGCTCAATGATGTTGAGATCAGGAGAGTGAGATGGTCGCTCAAAAACCTTCATTTTATTCTTTCTGAAGGTAATGATGGGTTGATTTGGCTTTCTGTGTCGAAATATTGTCATGTTGGCACTGTTGGAATTTCAATTCAGAAATGCAATATGAGGGGTTTGGTTGGAATCAAGCCAATGGGCAAGGGAATCATTGCATTGCAATGATCATTGCAAGGGAAATTGTTCAGGAGGCATAGGACAACCAAAAATAACTTTAGGTGAAATGTAGGACAACATGAAAAAATGTTTTAAACTGTAGAGTAAAGAGGCACTTGTGGAAAGATGGGCTGTTGGGGGTTGCCAGGAGAAAGCCATTACTACAAAAATGCAAACATGTTATTTTGCATATGATACACCAAATAGCATAGTGAGAAGCATCAGAATGCATGTGACAAAGTCATTTGGAAAAATTAGATCAATATGGAACTTTTTTCAGCCACTATTAACAGTACCATTTGGAGAACAGTCAACGGAGCCTATGATGAAAGTTACACCATCCCTTCTGTGGAACATGGTTATGGACCACTGATGTCATGGGGACATTTGAGTTAGAAATGCACTGCACTTTTGGTCCATACTCACAGAATGATGAATACATTGCCCCGTGAAAAATACTGGAGGAAACTTGACACTCATCAGCCTTGAATCTGCACATGGTCCATTGTTTGGACATGCCAACATGACAATATTTCAGCACAGAAAGCCAAATCAACCCGTCATTAGCTTCAGAAAGAATTAAAAAAAGTTTGTGTGCGACCGTCTCACTCTTCTGATCTCAACATCATTGAGCCACTCAGGGGAAACCTCAAATTTGAGGGTCCAGCAAGACACCCAAAGATATTATAGGAAACAACCATTCTGCCAGGAAGTAGGCGCTCTGACAGGTTAGAGTGTATTAAAAGACGTTTTGGATAGAAGAGTAGCCAGGCCGTGCCCTCCTAGTGATGCAACACCTTCAGCGTTGCAGGCTAGCACAACAGTCAAAATGAACTCAGTTTGCTGTTTCCTGTGATGCCTTCTTGCATGTTCACCCAAATATTTGGATACACAGAATACAGCTAATAAATATCTTAAGCCAGTCACTAGCAATGAGTGAAAAAAAAGGTTTTGTGTAATCCTTCATATTTTGAGAGAAATCGCCAAGAAAGCGTATATTCTGCTGGGGTATGTAAACATATGAGCACCACTGTATATTGACACTTTAGAGATAAACAGAAAACGTTTTTGAAGGAGTTAGTTCAATATCAATCAATAATCAATAAATCAATAAATGCTGCGATTATTTTTTTTGACTCGAGAAAAACTGCTACATGCTCTCAGGCCTAGTAGTGAAGCTCATGAAGCTGCGTGGAACAACAGGTCGGGCAAGAGCCAGGCAAGAAAATACCATGAAAACATCATGCAGTCTCATCAAAGTAAACCGGCCTGCCTTCCTCAAAACATGTGTTTACATCTGCACAGCACAACAACAAATACATGAATAACGCAAGACAAAACACAAAACAAAACGCACACAAATTACGTTAGTAGGTGCACTGACAGGTTAGGATATTAAAAGTCGTTTCGGATGGAAAAGTAGCCAGGTCGTGCCCTCCTAGTGACGCAACACCTTCAGCGTTGCAGGCTAGCATAACAGTCAAAATGATCTCAGTTTGCGGTTTCCTGTGATGCGTTCTTGCATGTTCACCCAAATATTTGGATAAATATTTCAAGAGCAGAAAAAAATGGCATTTTGGACTTCCGAGCTAGACTGGGGAATGTGTGTGTGTGTGCGCGTCGTGGGGTGGTAGACAGGAAAGAACCTAAGTAATCTGTGCATGCCATTGGTATTTGGGAAGAAATAACAGGGGTAACTCTGGCATGGCTGAATTCAGAATGGATTGTCTGGTCCTTGGAAAATCCTGGAGGAAAAAAACAAATCCTAGGACTTCCACAGCATGGGAAAAACACTTACGGGGAGCGATTCAGAGAAAACTTGTTTCCAGTTTGCCCAGAAAGGGCAACAAAAAAAAAACATGCACTCTTGGAATTTAACCACGTGCAGCAGTACAGGTTTAAAAAAAACAAGTTCTCCTGAGCTGTTCT
>NC_085876.1:51750300-51762800 GCF_034702125.1 Engraulis encrasicolus
ATAAACTTGCTGTTATCAGAATGGCAATGACCAAGTCGTAGTGCGTTACTGTAGGCACTGTGTTATGTCATAGATTTGAAGTATTATGATAATGAACTTTTCAATGACTATTAAGTACAGCGTACCACTGGAGGTATGGCGTGCACTGAAGGGCTACACTTGCTGTATTTCCATCAAAACACCATAAGGTCCAAAAGAGTTGTGCTTCTGAACCACTATTTATCGTATACTAGACTGTACACACATAAGTACATACCGGTAGTTCTCAATTCTCTGCTGATAAGTGGAATTGTTTGTGACATGTATCCCCATCTTTGCAAAATAAATCATATTTCAATTCAAATAATGAAACAAAACATTGTAAAGACTGAGGACATTAAAGGTGCGCTGTGTAGGATTGTGGCCAGACTAGCTAAGCTAATGCAGCTACTGTATGCTGCTCATTGAAACTGTGTGCTGCTGCCAGGGCTTTGAACCGGTTCAAGGAACGAAAATGAAAACCAGGAACTTTTTGTATTTTAGAGGGAACAGAAACGAAACCGGAAACGTTATTATTTTTTATGTTCTGGAACGGAAACACTTATTTAAAAATAATGGTAACCGGTTAATACCGGTTAATACCGTTCCTCAAACTAAAAAAAAAAGGAATTATATTTTCCTGTGCACGTTACCATGACGGCTGAGGTTCACGTCCTGTGTGACATCAGACATTCTCTGACTGAATGGAGAGAGAGCTGTGGATTACAAAGTCTCCACTCCACATCTTAAATAAGAGAAACCACTGTCATACAAAAGGGCAGAGTTTCCATTGCATCATTGCAAGATATTGCAGAGAAGCGTGTGTAAAGCGCACCCAGAATGTTCGACATTATTAGGGCATCCATGGCCGCTTCAAATATGTACAAACTCACAATGTCCATCATAGCGCTCCCCGTGACCCAAGTCAGTGTGGAGCGCGCATTTTCATCATTGAGGTTTATTCTCCGCTTAGGTCATCCCTGAATGACAAAATTCTGGAGGATATTATTTTCATCCGCTTGAATAAACAGTTTGGAAGTAGGCTGACTCATTTGCATTTCCGTCTTTCTTGGTTACCATCTGTTAGGCCTATGGGGAGTAATCAGCTGACAGGAACGAAATTAACCGTTCCGGGAAAAATATTTTTTTGTTCTAACCAGTTCGGGAACGTCAATTTATTGGTGGAACTCATAACCGGAAACGTTATAATTCTGTTTCTGTTCGGAACGGAACGTTTGGAAAAAAAATAACGGTTCAAAGCCCTGGCTGCTGCCTATTGCCACATTTAATCTTTTCATGAATATCAACCACGTAATAAACTAATGTGTATTAGTATGACCAAAGTACAGCGAGTTTAGCAGCTAAACATGCCTGGTCATTCAAAATGGTGGACATGGAAAAGTCATAATGAATACTTTTTGAATTTGATGGTAGTGGTTAAGTCTTTGTGAAAAGTCATGAATTCTGGACAGAAACTGCTAAACATCTTACGCAGTGCACCTTTAAAGGAACCAAATCATTAAACAAACAAATAAGATTATTAAATGTAAGATTATAAAAGGGACATAACTAAGTGCTGATAAACTATGTTTGCCTGAGCACTGTGTGTGTGTTTGTGTTTGTGTGTGTGTGTGTGTGTGTGTGTGTGTGTGTGTGTGTGTGTGTGTGTGTGTGTGTGTGTGTGTGTGTGTGTGTGTGTGTGTGTGTGTGTGTGTGTGTGTGTGTGTGTGTGTGTGTGTGTGTGTGTGTGTGTGTAAAACAAAACAATTAGTTCACGCCTATATTACCCCGACTACCTGACATTGATAAACTGTTTATTAGGCGCGACATGGCATGGCATCTCCCTGTGTTTGATGGGAATGGATAGAGAGGGTGATGAAAGTGATGGGGTGTATGGGTAGAGAGGAGATAAGGACCCTGGCCACGGAACTAAAGAACCAAGGCCACAGAACTACGGAATACTAAGCCTAAGAAGCTAAGGACCCTGGTCATGGAACTAAAGAACCCAGGCGACAGAACTAAATAACCTGGGCCTAAGAAACTAAGGATCCTGGTCACGGAACTAAAGAACCAGGGACACAGAACTGCAGAATATTGGGCCCAATGAGCTAAAGACCCTGGCCACGGAACTAAAGAACCAGGGCCAGAGAACTACAGAATACTGGGTCTAAGAAGCTAAGGACCCTGGCAACGGAACTAAAGAACCCAGACAACGGAACTAAAGAACCTGGGTCTAAGAAACTAAAGAACCTGGCCACGGAACTAAAGAACCCAGGCCACAGAACTAAAGAACCTGGGACTAAGAAACTAAGGGACATGGCCACGGAAATAAAGAACCCAGGCCACAGAACTAAAGAACCTGGGCCTGAGAAACTAAAGGACCTGGCCACGGAAATAAAGAACCCAGGCCACGGAACTAAGGAGGCCAGTCGTCGGAGCTCAGGATGGTGTACTGGGCCACGATACTGTACCTGAAGGACGGAAGCATACTGTCGTAGAAGTACCAGGTGGCCGTCAAGTAGGAGCGCCGCGCATCTGTAGAGTACAGACGCCACGCAGCCTGGGGGAAGGAGAGAGAGAGAAATATACCTGTATGAGGTTGGCTGCAGTGTAATGTAAAGGGCCGTACACACACATCGCTGCTATTTACTAGCTTCTCGCTTGCTCGCCTACTCGCCTCTGTTTCATGGAACGTTTGCTGAAAATTCCCGCGGCTTTAACTGCCAATGAACAGGCAAGAAGTACCGAACTCTGCCTTCCAATTGGTTACTCGCTTACTCGCCTCGCTCGAAGATAAAATATTTTCAACTCGGGACCCGCCCACATCGCATCGCTTGTGCAGTACTCGCCTACTCGCCTGCTAGTCTCGCTGGAACACATTGACATTCTACTGAGTTCATTCGCTGAGCGAGTAACTAGCAGCGACGTGTGTGTACGGCCCTTAATGCAATGATACAATACCTGTATCTGTATATAATGCAATGATACAATACCTGTACCTGTTAATGTAATGATATGTAATGTAATGATATGTAATGTAATGTAATGATATGTAATGTAATGTAATGTAATGTATTGTAATGTAATGTAATGTAATGTAATGTAATGATACAATACCTGTTCCTGTTAATGTAATGTAATGTAATGTAATGATATGTTGTGTAATGATACCATACCTGTATGAGTTTGGCTGCAGGCATGCGTCTCTTTTCAAAGTCCTTCTGACTGTGCTGCTCTACATGTCTGTGTGTGTGTGTTTGTGTGTGTGTGTGTGTGTGTGTGCGTGCGTGCGTGCGTGCGTGCGTGCGTGCGTGCCTGTGTGTGTGTGTGTGTGTGTGGTGTGTTTGATGCGACACAATACCTGAGGTTGGCTGTAATGTAAAGATACAATACCTGTCTAAGGTTGGCTGCAGGTCAATAAAAGTGTCTGCCAAATGTAATGTAATGATACAATATCCAATACCTGTCTCCAGGCAGCAGTGGTGGACAGTAACGAAGTAAATGTAATTCGTTACTGTACTTAAGTAACATTTTCATACTTTCATACTTTACTCAAGTATTTTTATTTGGTAAGACTTTATACTTTTACTTCACTACATTTCAAAGCGAAATTTAGTACTTTCACTTCGTTACATTTACAGAAACACTCGTTCCTTACTCGTTCCTTTTTTTTATTTAAGGCGATACACGGCAGGTGAATTAATTAATTTTTAATGCCCTGGTCAAATGAAATCTGAGATTTCACGCTTGTGTGAAGAAAGTGAAACTGAATCCGATTGGCAGACTCAGAGATTCGCCATTGTGATTGGTTGTAATGTGTCACGTGACAACAAGCTCCACTGTACAGAATTAGTTTCAGAAGGAAAGCGAGCAGAGCAAGACCACTGATGTGTCCACTGTTGCGACTTGCGAGACGAATTGAAATAAGAAGAAACGGTACTTTCTAGTAACATGCAGAAAGCACAGCAAAACAATAAAGCAGGCGACAATAACGTTGTTAGAGTGTATTAATCTGCACGTCGTATTCGTTGTGTGAGGGGGGAGAGGTTTAGCTCGCAGGCTGCACTCGCCTGACGACGAAATTTGTCAGATAGGCTTCGCGTTTGAACTGAATAATCAGTGAATTGATACTTAATGTAGGCCCTACTGCTTATTTGACTTACTGCGCTATATGTGTTATGGCTTACAATACAGTCACTTAATTGCCGCTTTTGTAGCGTGTTGGTTTCTTGAGTCAATGGCCTACACAGGATGCCTAAACATGCTGCTTATTCCAAACTATCCAGGCGCACAACTCCATGATAGCATTCTTTCCCCTCACATTGCAGTATTTTCTGAAGTAGTTGGGGATATCAATTACTTGTCTAATAGACTCCCCTGTCACCAAAAAAAATGATTTGCTTCAACTTCATGGAAAAGAGGGAGTGTAAAGGGTTTGTATCTTTACATGAGGATTGCCATGCCCACCATATGTTACAAAGTGAGGCTACATGCAACATGTATCCTTGCAACATGTATCCTTTCCCTTTAGTCAGGTCAGTAGGCTACAGTGGATATGAAAAGCTTTGGCAATACCACCAAAGTGAGGTTGTAAAAAACAACAGCAACAAAGTAAAAAAAGAGAGAAAAAAGTGGACTTTGGCTAAATATTGGCCCAGTGATGTGCACAGGCACAAAAGGCTTTTTCATGATCAGACAGATAAGTGTTCCAATTAAGTTGTATCAAGTAGGCTATTGCAAATCATTGGCATCTAGCAAATAGAGACCATTACAAGTATTTGAAGATGTTCCTATCTTTAAAGGTAGCTTAGAATCACAAGAAGTCTGTTTGTCCATACATAGGCCTAAGCCAACCTTAACATAACCAAACACTACATAATAATAATAATAATAATAATAATAATAATAATAATAATAATAAATTAAAATAATAATAATAATAATAATAATGATGATGATAATAATAATAATAATAATAATAATAATAATAATACGAAGAAGAGGTCTACCAAAACTATAATTATAACAAAAAATAAACAAAGTACTTTATTGGCTACTACTCTAACTCCTTGCCGTCACAAATAAGTAGGCCAATACTGGACTGTAGACTGGACTGGGGGGTATTGTAGTAGTTGTTCTAATAGGCATATAATCAATTTCAGCCTAATCATATTTAATATTAATGGCCCTTTCATGTGTTCTTTTGGGCATGTTAGGGTCAGTATTAAATGTTTAGAGAGGTGAAAATGAACTTCTGATGCTATAACATCCATGGACTTACTCCACAGTGTTTCTGAGGCCTGTTATGGCCTAGTTCTAACATGTTGGTATAGCCTATGCAAATCAGATATTTAATTAGATATGACCAAACTAGGCCTACAACACTTAAATATTAAAATTGCTCCAAAGGCTTCATTTTTAAGTTTTTACTTTTTACTTTTAGTACTTAAGTATTTTTGACGGCAGATACTTTTGTACTTCTACTCAAGTAAAAAAGTGAGGTGAATACTTTCACTTTTACTTGAGTAGTTTTCAATGCAAGGTAACTGTACTTTTACTCAAGTACATAACTGGTGTACTTCGTCCACCACTGCCAGGCAGGTAGGGGGCGGTATGTACCTGTATGAGGTTGGCTGCAATGTATAATGTAATGTAATGTAATGTAATGTAATGTACCTGTCTCCAGGCAGGTAGGGGGCGGTATGTACCTGTATGAGGTTGGCTGCAATGTAATGTAATGTAATGTAATGTAATGTACCTGTCTCCAGGCAGGTAGGGGGCGGTATGTACTAGGGCTGCACGATTATGGAAAAAATCATAATCACGATTATTTTGATCAAAATTGCGATTTCGATTATAATCACGATTACACACACGCCCCCTCCCATTCAGAGTAGCCTATCAAAAATAAATAAAGCCAAATTAAAAAAAAAAACCTGTTTCTTAAAATTTCAGTTAATTTATGTAGTGAATATGATAAAATATGCCATAGGCCTACAGTGGCAAGATCTTATTGGCTACTCAACAGGCCAACTGAGTGGCATCACACTGTATTTTCCCAAATCACTTGCAAAAACACAGGTAGGGCCTATTTCAGGAAGTGGGGGTTATCACTGTATTTGATTTGTAATATGACATTGGCAGGGCAGGGTGAGTGAAGACCAGAACATGTGTGTACCTAGGCCACCAAGCTGTGGTCTGCATGATGGGGCCTATACTACACTCACAAAGCAAGGCAGCATAACCAACTTGATCAGCTACGTGTGTGCTGTCTATTGTATGATTCCCAGCTCATTTCAGTTCTGGACTGGAGATAGTGCACCTGTGAGTAGGAGAGTTAGAAGGAGGTTATCTCTCTGTTTTATTTAGGGAAAGAGAGAGTGAGTTGAGAGATCAAAGGGCTGTGCTGAAGAGCTGTCACTTTTGAATTTAATAATATGCATATGCTCTGGTCTGTAAAGTAATACTTCATGACTTAGCATGAAAACATAACCATTTAAATAAAACATAGCTTCATGATGTGTATCATTGCCTAGAGTTCTGTTAGGTTCTGCCAATTTGGACTGCAGTGCATTTGTCAAGCTAGCAAGCTAACACATTTGAGAATGTAGGAAGCAGAAGCAACTATGGCAGCTACAAATTGTGTTGAATTTCACTCATTGTAATTTAACTCACTGCACCAGTGTAACTTTACATTAGTTGTCCACCAAAACAGCTATGATATCTACACGCAGGTTTGTGTTAATGAGAAGTGAGTAGGCTATAGCCACTCTAATTGTTGTAGACAACATTACTTAGCTTATTTCGTTTGTGTTAGCATGCTAACTAGCGATTTTTTTAGACCAGAATTAAAGCTATTTCTCTTGGTTTTCCATAATCACAAACAGTTGCTGGTCAAAGCACATAGTTTCAAAACACCTTCAGAGACTCCAGCATCATGCAATGGCTGGTTTAATGTTTGAATTCCTCATATATATCCACCATTAGGATGAAACAACTCCCCTCCACTGCCCAGCAGTCAGTGCACTGACACGGAGATTTCCGTCTCCGACTACCAGCCAGCCTGCCAAAATGCTGCCGCCCGCCCCTCTCAGTACTGGCTGGTTATTGGTTCACAGACTTATCCTCCACCCAGAGACAGTTGTCAACAATATTACTATTGGCTGAAATGTCTTTGTGCTGAGAACGTGCGAGCAGTGCACAAGTCTGCAGGTGCGCGCAGCTTAGATGGGACACTGAATTTCCTCCCATAAAATCGCGATTTTCATGTTTTATGATCAAAATCCCCAAAATCGCGATTTTGATTAAAATTCGATTAATTGTGCAGCCCTACTATGTACCTGTATGAGGTTGGCTGCAATGTAATGTAATGTAATGTAATGTAATGTACCTGTCTCCAGGCAGGTAGGGGGCGCTATGTACCTGTATGAGGTTGGCTGCAATGTAATGTAATGTAATGTAATGTACCTGTCTCCAGGCAGGTAGGGGGCGCTATGTACCTGTATGAGGTTGGCTGCAATGTAATGTAATGTAATGTAATGTACCTGTCTCCAGGCAGGTAGGGGGCGGTATGTACCTGTATGAGGTTGGCTGCAGGCGTCCGCCTCTTCTCAAAGTGCTTCTGCCTGTGCTGCTCCTGCACCTTCAGGGCAAACCCCGACCCCAGGATACCCTACCAGGAGGAGATGACACCACATCACAATTCAAACCCCGACCCCAGGATACCCTGCCAGGAGGAAATCACACCTCATCACAATTCAAACCCCGACCCCAGGATACCCTACCAGGAGGAGATGACACCACATCACAATGATCCCCACTGCCATTGGCTACAGCGCTAGACCAACGAGCTGGAGGGCCAATAGGAGGTGGGGTTACACAAACCCCGACCCCAGGATACCCTGCCAGGAGGAAATCACACCTCACATCACAATAACCTCCACTGCCATTGGCTACAGCGCTAGACCAACGAGCTGGAGGGCCAATAGGAGGTGGGGTTACACAGTCATTTTTTGTCAGTGTTCATTCAACACCAATAGAGTTGCATTTCATACTTACAGTGTTTGTCATATTCTTAAAGTGTTAAATTCACACTTCAACATGTATTGCACATAGGCCTACATATTTGATTGATAACCACAAGGACAATCAGCTCTTTCTGTCTGAGACTGATCATTATTGGCTATTAGCAGAGATTAGTTGGATTGATGGAGACAAGGGCCAATGGGGAGGGGGGGAGAGGCAGGAGGAGGGACTTACAGTAGGCAGGGAAAAGAGGGAGAGCATCCTTATTGGCTACTAAGATTGATGGACACAAGAGCCAATGGACAGGAGGGATGAGGTGAGAGGAGGGACTTACAGCTGGGAGGGCGAAGAAGGAGACCCAAGGAGACCCCAATTGGCTATTAGAAAAGATTGATGGACACAAGAGCCAATGGGAAGCAGGGATGAGGCGAGAGGAGGGACTTACAGCTGGGAGGGCGAAGAAGGAGACCCAAGGAGACCCCAATTGGCTATTAGAAAAGATTGATGGACACAAGAGCCAATGGGAAGCAGAGATGAGGTGAGAGGAGGGACTTACAGCTGGGAGGGCGAAGAAGGAGACCCCGAGGAGAGCGAAGGCGGCTGCCAGCAGGCGACCCTGCCAGGTGTGGGGCGTCTTGTCACCGTAGCCTATCGTAGTCAGCGTGATCTGGGGAACAGCCAATCAAAAACACACTAGAGGTGAGTGACATTCCTCAACGGCCAATCAAACACACACTGCAGCTGAGTGACATTTGTCAACAGCCAATCAAATACACACTACCGGTGAGCAGCATCTATGGAACAATAGCCGCGTTTGCAAGCACAAATCTATTTGCTTGATCACGGAGAGATCAGCTTGGTCTTAGAGAGGTGGAGATGCATGCTCGGGAACCATAGTGGACAGAAATATCTAACTTGACTTCCAAAGTCTACAAAAAACGCTGCTTCCTGCTTGACGCAACAAGTTAGTGGTGTATGTAGCAAGGGTGTCTACTATATGTGTTCAAACCAGGGAAGTTTTTGATGTGCCATTAGGTTTCTGCATCCCATGTTTCTAGCGAGACTAAATGTGACAAGTAAAAGTGACAAGCCAGACTAAATGTGACATTAAATGTGAATATTTAGTCTGGCCCCGATCAATGAGACATCGGAAGAATGTTGGTGGGAACAACCCATTGTTTTTCAAACTGTGCCTGTGCCTATTGGCCAACACTTTGACGTCACTACCTAAAAACCCTGTCCACTTTGCATCCAAAGACATCTCCAGACTCCGGCCCTCACTCTCTGACTCTGTGACCGAAACACTTATCCATGCCTTCATTACTTCCCGCCTGGACTACTGCAATGGGGTACTGTATGGCCTACCCAAGAAAGCCCTGGAACGACTACAGTATGTTCAAAATTCAGCAACCAGAATTATATCTCGCACAAAGCGGTGGCAACACATTACTCCCACACTCAGACAGCTCCACTGGCTCCCAGTGAAGTCCCGCATTCAGTACAAAATTCTCCTGCTGACATACAAATCACTACACTCTCTTGCTCCTCAGTATCTCTCCGATCTCCTCCAACCCCACTCCCAGTCCAGGTCTCTGCGGTCTTCTGAAAAGGACAATCTCATCATCCCCCGAGCCAGACTCCGTACTGTTGGTGACAGAGCTTTTTGTGTTGCTGCCCCCACGCTCTGGAACAGTCTACCTCCCAACATACGCCAGGCCCCCACACTGGCTACGTTCAAGAAGCACCTGAAATCACATCTATTCACAGAGGCATATGGACTTTAACTTCACTGGCCCATCCCCTGCCCCTTCAACCCCAACCCAACCCCCAACCCCCCCCCAATGTAAAGCGACCTTGGGTTCCTTGAAAGGCGCTATATAAAACCAAGTTATTATTATTATTATTACTAAATATTCACAACAAATCAAAACAAATCTCCTGCACTGTACTTGGTCTGCCAGATTCAGGGCATTGGGGCATTGTCTGAGGCTAGACCCACTCACAGGAAAAAAATAATTTTGGCTGCTTGCGGGTGGGACTAGATTACTAGCCTAGCAATCAATACAAACACAATTATGTACGTCTACTGCAGTGTATTAACTTAAAGTGATATTTTCTGACTGCAAGTTTGCAAATATTCTCCAGCACCATCAGCCATGTTTGGCCAGTGGGGTTAATTTTCATTTTCCACCCTCGAAAGCGGAGACTCAGCAGCGCTCAGCTCACCTGTTAATGAGTCATTTAGCATCGGCCTACTCGCTGTCAAGGTGATTAATTATCTTGCACATGTTGTGTAGTGGCTCTTTAACCCCCGGAGACCAAGGACTGATTCAAAACCAGAGGTTTATTTCCCAAACCAATCCTCTCCAATCCCTCTCTCGCTCTCATTTCCTATCCTCTATCCTACTACTGTTCAATTAATTCATTGATGCTGGATGTTGCGTTGCGCAACATTGGCCCCGGTGCCTGAAGCTGCATGACGCAACATTCAGGCTGCTGAGATTTAAGACAATTTTATTTAAAGTCTTGGTATGTTTGAGTTGAATGAACATATTCAAATGCGAAATGAGAGTCTTAGCTTTTAAATGCAACTTATTGCATGTTTTTACAGTATGTGCTTCAGAGGCTGAGATAGTTAGGTTTTTATAGTATACATATTTTATGTGGGTACCTTTTCTTAAAAAGGGTTTAGACATTCAGCAGCCTTTTTTGTAAGTGCTTTAGGCATCAATGGGTTAAAGGAGCACAATGTAGGATTACGTAGTGTGCGCTGTGCCCGTGGCATGCCTGTCTCAAAATCTACACCATCATCAAAAAATGCAGTTTAACTAAGCTCTCTGTGAGACTGTTTTCATTACAGAAGGCCAGCAGTTGAGACAGATGCGATTTTTCGTATGAGAAGTGTTTCTCGACTCTAGACCGGGTCGCTCTGTCAGAAGTTACATTCAGGGTTTTCTGACAGCGGTCCGTGAAAGTGGTCGCGAGAATCATCATTCACTTGCTATTGACTCAAATAGGCATCGGCTGACTCGGGACAGTGATTAATCAAACTTTTAATCCTACATAGTGCCGCTTTAATGGAAATAAAAGTGGAAAATACAATTCAAAATAACAAAAAAATTAACACAACAGGGCCTTGCTGTACATGGTTAAGTACAGGGCAGGGGTGGGGAACCTTTTTCATTCAAGCGGCCACTTCAAATTCCTCCAAGGGCCGTAAAAGTCCTACAAGGACCGTACTATGAACACAAACTTAAGACCCCTGCAATTTAGGCCTATAATGAGTCTATGTCCCCTGAATATAACATAATTGTAATGTAAATGTAATTTGTAAGATTCCTTTACAATATATGCCGCAAACGGCCCTCGAGACATAGGTTTCCCATCCCTGCTGTACATGGTTAACTACATGAAACATCCGGCAATTGTTCTCAGTGTATCCTTTCAAAAGAGCCTCGCATCAATAATGTAGGCCTATTGTCTGGGTGAAAAGAGCTAAAAGAGTGAACGTGTGCACTCCTCACTGAGCCCAGGTGCGGGAAATAAGCTGATACATAACACATAAAAGTAGCTCCATTACTCCATTATGAAAGTCATGGTAACACTTCACTTGATGCTGGCGTCATACGGATGACATAACAGTGACATAATAGTGTCAAAAGAGTGTCATGACACAGTTGTGATTGAGTGATAAACATAGTGTTGGTGTCCTAAATGCTTTATGGTCATGAAAAGTTGACATTGTTAGGGCGGTCTTTGCCATAACCGAATGTCACTTAATGATAACATGAATTCTGGAAAGAAACAACTAAAAATCTTACACAGTGTCCCTTTAAAGTAGTCCAAAAGTACAGTGTGGCATGACCCTGTTTTCACCACCTCCTCCCTGAATGTCACATTTCACTTTAGTTAGTGTCCCCCAGAATGAGCACAGAGCCAGAGTTGTACGTCACTAAAATAGCTCATCCTCATCTCATCTTCACACCACAGGCACCGGCAGCAGAAGTGAAGTGTAGTAAGGAGCATCTAGCTAGGGCAGTGGTTCCCAACCAGGGGTACGTGGACCACTAGGGGTACTTGGAAAAATGTAGTTTTAACAAATGTATGGAGCTTAGTGACATTGGAATATAGAAAGTGATATAGAACATGACTTATGGGGTACTCATGGCACAACGAAAAGACTTGGGGGGGGTACACAAGACAAAAAAGGTTGGGAACCACTGATCTCATGGGCCCCTATTTACAGAAGCTGAGTTTTTATTACGCCACTAAAATAGCAACTCCTCATCTCATCTTCACACACGCAGCACCGCCAGCAGAACAGAAGTGAGCAGGACTGGGCTGGTAGACAAATAGGGCCCGGGCACTTCAGGCTTAAAGGGGCCCCTCATGGGGGAGAAATAGGGCCCGGGCACTTCAGGCTTAAAGGGGCCCCTCATGGGGGAGAAATAGGGCCC
>NC_085876.1:51770300-51782800 GCF_034702125.1 Engraulis encrasicolus
CTACAATACTTTACATTACATTGTATTACATTACATTGTATTACATTACATTACATTACACTTACACTTAGTAGCTGACACCTTTATCCAAAGCTTACAGTCCATGGAGCAATGTGGGGTTAGGTAGGAGCAGTGTGGGGTATTGGTTACAGTCCCTGGAGCAGTATTGAGGTATTTATAGGTGTCTTGGTACAGGGTATTGGTTACAGCCCCTGGAGCAGTGTGGGGTATTGGTTACAGTCCCGGGAGCAGTGTCGGGTTAGATACCTTGACCAGACCACCAGTTAAATGCCCTGTATGCCAGATTACCAGTCCAGCCCACCAGTAAAACGCCCTGTATGACAGATTACCAGTCCAGCCCACCGGGCAAATGCCCTGTATGCCAGATTACCAGTCCAGCCCACCAGTAAAACGCCCTGTATGCCAGATTACCAGTCCAGCCCACCAGTAAAACGCCCTGTATGACAGATTACCAGTCCGGCCTTGTTTTCAAGAGTAAATCTGTCCACAATAGATTATGTGTTCCAGATTGTCTGTGACGCCATCCAGCAAACACTTGCGGAACCTTGGCCACCGCAATGTGTTACTGACACGTCTTATAGTTCACCCCTTTGCACAGAGCCTACAGTACTGTACGTAGGTTATAACCCTACTGTCACCAAGATTGTAATGACTCAGTCTTAATCTGTCACTTAAAGTGAAACTGTGCCATTTTTGGAAATAAGCTTATTTTACACCTCCCCTTGAGCTAAACAATAGGGTTTTACCATTCTCCTGTATTTTCAATCGTTCTCGGGGTATGCAGGTAAGCAGTTAACATTGAGTCCTATGAGACCAGCTCGCGCCTAACTGGTCTCATAGGACTCAATGTTAACTGTTAGCTTGGAGGTCAAATTTGCACTGTCATAAATAGAAAACGGTTGAAAGTACAGGAGAAAGTTAAAACCCTATTCTTTAACTCAAGGGAAGGTGTAAAATAAGCTTATTTCCAAAAATCGGACAGTATCACTTTAAGGCTGTCTGTAATGTCAAAGCAATGTTGTTATGATGTAGTTCAGTATTTTCAGCAAAGAGTGAATAGGCTTGACGACGGTCCCATCTGCAGTACTGTAAGACGTAAAAAAAAAAAAGAAAAAAGTTTTATTGCAATTTCTCGACCACAAAATTGCCTGCTGTAATTGCTGCACATTACTCATAGCAATAAGGGAAGGGGGAAACAATTAGGCCAAGGAAAAATGATGAAGTTCATGAACTTCTCTTCCAAAACAAAATGCTAGTCAGAGAAACAAGACAGCAGCAAGACTTCACCATACGGGGGGGCAGTATACAGTATATGGGCCTTACATACATGCCCATGGTGACCCGGGTTCGAATCCCACCCCCTAGCTATCCCAGCTTTCTTCCTGTCATACTCGCGACATAATACTGTACTATAACCAATAAAGCCATCAAAGCCCTAAAGAAAAATAAGAATTGACCGTATGTAGGAATGGAAGACGCACCCCTTGATATTGTAGAAAAGTGAAAAAGCAAGTACAGTAGGACAACAGAACATCTAGTACAGGGGTGGGGAGCCTTTTTCATTCTAAGGGCCACTTCAAATTCATCCAAGGGCCGTAAAAGTCCTCCGAGGGCCGTACTATGAACACAAACCAGGATTTCCCCCTTCACACCCTAGGCCTATATTGAAGGCAACCACCTTTTAAACAAACACCTCCTTCTCTAGGATCCCTGAATATAACTTAATTGTATTGCAAATGCTTTTTCTAAGATTCCTTTACAAAATATGACATATTTCATGTGAAGCTGAATAACATAAAAATGATCAATTGAACAATAATCATATCGGGGGCCGGATAAAATGTCCTCAATGGCCGCAAACGGCCCTCGAGACATAGGTTCCCCACCCCTGATCTAGTAAGACAGCAAGAGTAGGACAACAAAAATGACTTTTTCATGGGCCAAGAACGATTTACATGCCTCATTCACCAAGAAAGCAGCAACTCCCCCGTCGTGGTAGGACAGTAATGGCAGAGAGAGTAGAGAGAGAGGTTCCATTGGCCCATTGTTTCCTGGTTCTATTATTGGGGGGGAAATCCCCCTTTAGGCAGACCTAGGCAGACCTAATGACTGTTCTATTCAATGCTAGGAGCATTATGACACGCCCTTTAGGCAGACCGGAATCTGGTCATGTTAGGTGCCCATAGAAACCTATTATGTTGGCATATCTCTATATACTTAAAGAATCTCTGGTACTGGTGCAGCAACTGCCCCGTGATAGGACAGTATTGGTGCATTCAGGCCGGCTGAGACCCGTGCCGGTGCCCATTCCCGCACCTAATCGCGAATCTGGCCGTCGTGCTCACGTTACAGATCATAGCGCTCGCAAACCATAAATTTGGTCCGCAATACGATCTGTAAGATACTTTGTTTTTCTCCGCAAACTGTGACAATAACGTGACCGTCAGCAGGTTTATCTGGGTAACACAGTCACGTGCAGAAAAGAGTTCAGTGCCCGGTATGAACACGGGCGGTTCGCAGATAAGCGCTTCAGTGCCGAACGTAACCTGTGCAGGCACAAGCACCGGCTTCGTTCTGGTCAGCCTGCAAACCACCGAAGAGTGCACTCTTAGTTAGCAGCAAAAGAGCATTCTTAAGCTACGTACACACACATTACTAACTTCTCGCTTGCTCGCCTACTCGCCACTCTCTCACGGAACGTTCGCTGAAAGTTCCCGCGGCTTTAACTGCCAATGTACAGGCGAGACGTACTGAACTTTGCTTTAGAATTGGTTACTCGCTTACTCGCCTCGCTCGAAGTTAAAATATTTTCAACTCGGGATCCGCCCACATCACATCGCTTGTAGAGTACCCACCTACTCGTCTCACTGGAACACATTGACATTCTATTGACTTCATTCACTGTGCGAGTAACTAGTAGCGACGTGTGTGTACGGCCCTTTAGGACAGCAAGAATGTGCCTTTTGTCATAAATCCAGCTCTCGTCAATATATCCCAACAACCCTCTGGGAGAAGACAACGTCCCGTAAGGAGGCGCTGCAAATTAGCAGGCTCGGGAGGAGGCACTTAAGACACACATCGCTGTAATGCCGTGAGGCGAACAGGCGGGCGGAGAGGGCGGAGAGGGCGGTCCATTACTTTACTTACATTAAGAAAGTCACGCTGCTTTAACGCATCAGCAAGGGCTGAACTGGGGGAGAAATACATGTAGGGCCTGGGCACTTTTGGCTTAAAGGGGCCCTCATGGGGGAGAAATAGGGCCCGGGCACTTTTGGCTTAAAGGGGCCCTCATGGGGGAGAGACAGTGCCCAGGCACTGTTGGCTTAAAGGGGCCCATCATGGGGGAGAAATAGGGCCCAGGCACTTTTGGCTTAAAGGGGCCTCTCATGGGGGAGAAATAGGGCCCGGGCACTGTTGGCTTAAAGGGGCCCTCATGGGGGAGAAATAGGGCCCGGGCACTTTTGGCTTAAAGGGGCCCCTCATGGGGGAGAGATAGGGCCCGGGCACTTTTGGCTTAAAGGGGCCCCTCATGGGGGAGAAATAGGGCCCGGGCACTTTTGGCTTGAAAGGGGCCCCTCATGGGGGAGAGACAGTGCCCAGGCACTGTTGGCTTAAAGGGGCCCATCATGGGGGAGAAATAGGGCCCGGGCACTTTTGGCTTAAAGGGGCCCTCATGGGGGAGAGATAGGGCCCGGGCACTTTTGGCTTAAAGGGGCCCTCATGGGGAAGAGACAGGGCCCGGGCACTTTTGGCTTAAAGGGGCCTCTCATGGGGGAGAAATAGGGCCCGGGCACTGTTGGCTTAAAGGGGACCCTCCTAATTAGCAGTGCATAACTGACACATTGGTGGGCCCTGTCCCCTCGTGGGCCCCTATTTTCAGAAATGTGTAGGAAAAAAAAGAATCTGAAAATAGGGGCCCAGGAGGGTGCAGGGGCCCACCTTCAAATGCCCGCTATGCCAGATGGCCAGGGGCCCACAAGGATGCGGGGCCCATCGGAAAATGCCCGCTATGCCAGATAGCCAGGGGCCCACGAGGGTGCAGGGCCCACCGGGAAATGCCCGCTATGCCAGATGGCCAGTCCAGCCCTGTTTTAACTCATCAGCCCTCGTTAAGCACGCCGCGGTCCACACCACATACCACACACCACGCGCCCAGGAGGCGTCTTTGGAGGAAGGGGAAATGGACTCTCAACATTCGCTGCTCCTTTTTGCCGCAAATCACTTAGGACTGTGAGTGTGTGTGTGTGTGTGTGTGTGTGTGTGTGTGTGTGTGTGTGTGTGTGTGTGTGTGTGTGTGTGTGTGTGTGTGTGTGTGTGTGTGTGTGTGTGTGTGTGTGTGCGCGTGTGTGTGTGTGTGTGTGTGTTATTTTTTTCTTTTTAATAAAACAAAATTGATGATGTAAGGTGTAAGATGGGTAATACCTACACTACAGTGTCGATACTGTAATACCTCCACAATGCAATTGCCCTTCTCTGTGCTTGCTGAGTGGGGCGGGGGGGCTGGTGACATCATGCCCTTGGGGGATGAGCGGGGGGTGAGGGGTGAGGGGGTGAGTGGTGCGATGAGTGGGGGGTGAGGGTTTATGTGTGTGTGTGTGTGTGAGAGAGTGTTTGGGGCTCAGACGCGTGGCGCTAATGGACGCAGGGCAATACATACAGGAGTAAAGAGCCGGCCAAAGTGGACACACAGCACACCACATGGTCAACTTACCCTGAATCCTGTACGCAGGGGAGCATCTAGACATCTTGGGGCCCAAGGCAAAATATACCTGTAAACATTGGGCCCTCAAAGGTCCTTGTATTAGGTATACAAAGGATTAATCGACTTTAATTGATTAATGCGTTAATCGATTAAAGACCATTATTCGCAATTAATCACCAATTCAACTGACAAGAGACCCAGGTGAAATGGGCATGTGAAGAGTGTGTATGAATAGGGGTGTGAATAGTGGGAATATGTAAATCCCCTTTGGATTTAAGTATTTAAATAGAATTCATTTCAATGTAGCATTTCATCTCATTTTTTAATTAAAATTTTTAGATTTAGTAGGTTTTTTTCCGAGAAACATTGAGATTTCAGGGAAAAAACACAGCTTATCAATTAATCGTAAGTTGATCGATAAGGCAATCAACTAACGATTAATGAATCAGTCGATAATTTGCATCCCTACCTTGTATAGACATAACATTTTTGGTGCTATTTTAGTGTTTTAGTGCCTTATTATCTTAGATTACTTTACATACTGTAAGTGACACATTAAGACTGTGTTGTGTGTTCTCAGTGGCTGGTGTGACAGTTGGGGGCCCCCTATGGAAGGCAGATGTGGTCGGGGCCCTAGGCAATTGCCTAGGTTTGCCAATTGGAAAGTCCGCCTCTGCCTGAACGACCTCAGCACCATGGCGCGATGGATGGATAGATAGATAGTGCATTGGAATTGGGATGGAGAGAGAGAGAGAGAAAGTAGGAGAGTGGTAGAGCGCTAGAGAGAGACAGAGAGACAGAGAGAGAGAATAGGAGAGTGGTAGAGCGCTAGAGAGAGAGAGAGAGGTAGTTGAAGAGGTATTCAGGGCAATATGTACAGGAGCGAGCCGGAGTGGTCAATTACCCAGAATCCTGTATGACCACAACACCATGACGCCATGGGTGGATAGATACAGTATATGTAGATAGAGAGAGAGATAGAGAGAAACAGTGAGAGAGAGGGAGGGACAAGAGAGAGAGAGAGAGAGAGAGGGAGAGAGAGAGAAGAGAGTGAAGAGAGAGAGAGAGAAAGAGAGAGAGAGAGAGAGAGAGAGTTGGGTGAGGAGACAGATGAGGCGGAGAGAGAGAGAGAGAGAGAGAGAGAGAGAGAGAGAGAGAGAGAGAGAGAGAGAGAGAGAGATGGCCTTTTTAAATGGCCTGGTACTAAAACAGCTCTTATTGAGAGAGGGGATTACAACAGATATTATTGGATCAGGCTAGATGTGGGGGTGGGGGTGGGGGGGCTCAGGCTAGATGGGGGGCTGGGGGTGGGGGGATCAGGCTAGATGGGGGGGGGGGGGTCAGGCTAGATGGGGGGGGGGGATCAGGCTAGATGGGGGGCTGGGGGTGGGGGGATCAGGCTAGATGGGGGGGGGGATCAGGCTAGATGGGGGGGGGGATCAGGCTAGATGGGGGGGGGGGGGTCAGGCTAGATGGGGGGGGGGGTCAGGCTAGATGGGGGGGGGTCAGGCTAGATGGGGGGGGGGGGTCAGGCTAGATGGGGGGGGGGGGTCAGGCTAGATGGGGGGGGGGATCAGGCTAGATGGGGGGGGGATCAGGCTAGATGGGGGGGGGGGGGATCAGGCTAGATGGGGGGGGGATCAGGCTAGATGGGGGGGGGGGATCAGGCTAGATGGGGGGGGGGGGTGGGGGGGGGTCAGGCTAGATGGGGGGATGGGGGGGGGGATCAGGCTAGATGGGGGGGGGATCAGGCTAGATGGGGGGGGGGATCAGGCTAGATGGGGGGGGGGATCAGGCTAGATGGGGGGGGGGGGGGGTCAGGCTAGATGGGGGGCTGGGGGTGGGGGGATCAGGCTAGATGGGGGGGGGGGGGATCAGGCTAGATGGGGGGCTGGGGTGGTGGGGGGGGTCAGGCTAGATGTGTTTCCTGCGTACCGTACTCTGTACAGGAGCCAGGACTGGACTGGCCATCTGGCAAAGCAGGCAATTCCCAGTGGGCCCCGCACCCTCGTGGGTCCCTAATTATGAGGGGTCCCTTTAAGCCAAAAGAGCCCGGGCCCTATTTCTCCCCCATGAGGGGCCCCTTTAAGCAAAAAGTGCACGGGCCCTATTTCTCCCCCATGAGGGGCCGCTTTAAGTCAAAAGTGCCCGGGCCCTATTTCTCCCCCATGAGGGGCCCCTTTAAGGCAGAAGTGCCCGGGCCCTATTTCTCCCCCATGAGGGGCCCCTTTAAGGCAGAAGTGCCCGGGCCCTATTTCTCCCCCACGCCAGCCCTGTCTGGAGCTGGAGACCAGGCAGGGACGATGATGATGCTTCCATGGGCCCCTGGGCCAGACAATAAGAAAGGCCCCCCTCAATGCGTGTTTCTAGTGCCCCTCCACACTTTGTTATCGGTCCCTGGGGCCAGACGGGACGGCTACTAACACAACAGCTTTTCCACTCCTTCACTCAAACCAAACAAGCCAATACCACACACACACACACACACACACACACACACACACACACACACACACACACACACACACACTACACATAGTATATACACCGGTACACACAATCATTTATCTAAAAAAATACTTTACAGTAGAATCAAATGTGTACTTGTGTGTACACTTTGCAACACATGCACTACTGAAAGATAAACATATTAATCTCCAACAGTGAGGCAAGAGTGTGTATAAATGGCTGGACTGCACACGGTTTTCCATTCTTTCACTCTAACCCAGGGCTTGACCGCCATCTGGCCTAACAGGCATTTCCTAGTGGGCCCCGGTGGTCATAACGGGCATTTCCCGGCGGGCCCCGCACCCTCATGGGCCCCTATTTTCAGAAAGGAAAAAATAAAATCAGAAAATAGGGGTCCACAAGGGTGCGGGGCCCATCGGTGAGTCAGTTCTGCGCCGCTAATAATGAGGGGCCCCTTTAAGTCAAAACTGCCTGGGCCCTATTTCTCCCCCATGAGGGGCCCCTTTAAGCCAAAAGTGCCTGGGCCCTATTTCTCCCCCATGAGGGGCCCCTTTAAGCCAAAAGTGCCTGGGCCCTATTTCTCCCCCATGAGGGGCCCCTTTAAGTCAAAACTGCCTGGGCCCTATTTCTCCCCTAGTCCAGCCCTGCTCAAAGCAAACCTCCATCATCACCACCACAGGCTGCATCCACTCAGACAGTCAAACGCTTGTTTCTCATTTAAATGGAAAAATTACTACAACATAGTGTAGTGATGTGTAGAAGAAGAAAGAGGACAAATCCGCTCACTGTTGCTGCTGATCAACGATTTATTCAACACAACGTTGCCACAACAAATCTCCAAAAGTGAAGCTCAAGAGCACATTCTGTAAATAAGCGTTTTTCAACGGGGACTCTACAGCTTTTACAGACTTGAACAGACCTGAGAGAAATAGTACTTTAAAGAAATGATATTGCTCTCAAGTAAACCAGGTTAAGTTAAGAGGTAAATCATCTAATAAAAAATCATCTAATTCTTAAGACCATTCCTAAGAGTCCAGGCTCTTCTACTAGATTTACCTCTTAACTTAACCAGCTTTGTAGTATAGGCCCTTGGTTTGATTGATTTTAATTGATTGTGTATATTGGTTTGATCATTTGAAGATTTTTTGGGGTCTTTTTTGGGTGGACAGGAAGCGAATGGGGAGAGAGATGTGGAGGGGTCGGCAAATGACCCGGGACCCGAGTGCCCAACCGATTGGCCACGGCAGGGCCTCTGGTTTGATTATTTGAACTGATTGATTATACTGGTTTAATTGATTTGAACTGATTGATTATACTGGTTTTAATTGATTTGAACTGATTGATTATACTGGTTTAATTGAGTTGAACTGATTGATTATACCGGTTTTAATTGATTTGATTGATTTGAATTAATTGTGTATACTGGTTTTAATTTATTTGAACTGACTGCATTACCAGGATGAAGAGTCCTCTTGTGTATACTGGTTTTAATTTATTTGTATTGACTGCATTACCAGGATGAAGAGTCCTTCGTTGGCTTGATTATTTTAATTGATTACCAGGATGAAGAGTCCTTCGTTATTTTAATTGATTTGAATTGACTGCATTACCAGGATGAAGAGTCCTTGATTATTATTTTAATTGATTACCAGGATGAAGAGTCCTTATTTTAATTGATTACCAGGATGAAGAGTCCTTATTTTAATTGATTACCAGGATGAAGAGTCCTTCGTTGGCGAACTTCTGGTGGTCGGGGATGGTGGAGAAGACAGACAGTACCAGACAGCTGAACACCAGCAGGAAACTGCAACACAAACAACAACAACAACAACAACACATCACAAAGCTGTAACAACAACAACAACAACAATGAGGCATGACAAGGCTGTAACAACACACAACAACAACAATAACAACAAGACATCACAAGGCTGTAACAAAACAAATAATAACAACAACAAGACATCACAAGGCTGTAACAACACAAATAACAACACACAACAACAACACACAACAACAACAACAACAACAACAACAACAACAACAACAACAACAACAACAACAACAACAACAACAACAACAACAAGACATCGCAATGCTGTAACAACACACAACTACAATAAGACATCACAAGGCTGACACACAAACAACAAACACACACAACACACAACAATAAATTAGGAAGCTGCAATACAACAACAACAACAACAACAACACATCACCAGGCTGTGATATAAAAATCCAAACACACCAAAACACATTTAGAGTCAGAGAGTGTAACTAGATGTACAGGTATATTTTTACAGGTACATCTAGTTGCAACTCCATACCACACTATGTCGGTTGGAAACCTGTTTGCATTTTGGGTTTCACTGCGATGCCCAGGCTCCAGTTCCGGCATGGGAAGCACTGCGCGATACTGCTGAGCTAAAGGACCAGACCGAGAGCTCAGTGCTACCGATATTGTATGAGGTTTCAGGAGGGAGGTTAACAAAGTTTGTAACGCCAAAACTCTACTAGCTGGCATCCGTTACACATGCACGACTCAAGGTTACCACTGCTCTCTCTCTCTCTCTCTCTCTCTCTCTCTCTCTCTCTCTCTCTCTCTCTCTCTCTCTCTCTCTCTCTCTCTCTCTCTCTCTCCCAATCAGTTCATGTCAATCATTACTGCACTTTCTAATTACAAGTCAAAAAATCCCTTCAGGCCTTCCATGTTTGTCCTGTGCCTAATGATGGAATAGGCTGTACCCATACACCAGTAATGCACACTATGCTAGCATCAGCACACCCCAGCTAGCGGTCTCAGCTAATGGCTCCACCTGCGTACGCTAGGCTAGTGTAAAAGCATGCGGTAGGCTAGTGTAAAAGCATTCAGGCCCATTCAGAACAAAATAATGATGACATTGCTACAAGAGGAGGAGGAAATTGGTTTGGCTGCCTAAATAAAAACTCCAACAGGTCAGGAGCATAAATATACAGTTACTACTACTCACACAGTAGTACTACTATTCAGTTTGCACAGTAATTGTGTGAATCTTGCCGACAGCGTTTTTTATTCCCGGTAAGAAGTGTTAGCGTAAGCAGAGTCTTGCTGAGGGAAACGCGGTAGTGCTACAGTTTAGCTTTGTCAACACTCATTTGCCTCCGCAGTGTGTGCTTTAACCACTATGAAGGAGATATAGCTTGCCCTACATAATTCATTCACACTTTAGCCAAGAGGAGTTTGACCCGTCCTCTGACTATGTGTAGTGTAGTGCTACTTATGTCTTGCTGTCTAGCTTTTTGGGTAGTCATGGGTAAGCGGTTAGGGCATCAGACTTGTACTCCTGGCCCTACCGTGGCCGAAATGGTAGGGCACACGTTTACCACTCAGCCGACTTGGGATTGATTCCCCGTCCGGGTACTTTGCCGGTCCTTCTCCATCTCTCTCTCCCAGCTCGCTTCCTGTCTCTCCTCCACTATCCTGTCTCACAATAACTTGTATTCCAACGGTTCCACTCCCGACCCGCCAGGTTGGTGGGGGGAGTAATTAACCAGTGCTCTCCCCCATCCTACTCCATGACTGAGGCACCCTGAGCATGGTACCGTCCCACCGCACTGCTCCCTTGGGGCACCATTAGTGGCTGCCCCCTTGCACAGGTGAGGCATAAATGAAATGTTGTTGCGTGCAGTGTGCAGTGCTCACTTGTGTGCTGTGGAGTGCTGTGTCACAATGACAACGGGAGTTGGAGTTTCCCATTTTGGCTTTTCACTAGCCAAGAGGATTTTGACCCGTCCTTTGACTATGTGTAGTGCTGCCTATGTCTTGCTGTGATGATAGTGGAATGCACCACACACTGATGAAGGCTTGATAGCCGAAAGCCGTTTGCTTTTGGACATGGTGGTAATATAAATAAATAATGAGACGCAGTTTGTGAGTGCAGATTTTTCTTCCTTAAATTGATACCTTTTATCGCGCACCCAAAGACTTTCATTTTTTTTCTAAGAAGTTGAGCGCGTCCTTTGCCATAACCTGATGACAGTGCAATGTACATTATCACCATGGGCTACTGAATATATTCATCTCTTGATGACAATGGCTATCCAAACGGGTAGTATTACTGATGAATGAAATTTCTCTCCTGTAGAGACAGCAAAGGTGAATCTAATCTAATCTAATCTAATCTAAGATACAGCCGTCAGACGGCCACATTGTACATTAGCACGGCGGGCTCCTGTTATATTCAGGTCCTGATGACAGTGGCTTCATCCATCAGGCTCCGGCTCCCTCTCCACTACAAAAGGCGCTAACAGGTTTACGCTCGCCAAATATCAGGTAGTGTTGCCAGATTGGGCTGTTTCCCGCCCAATTGGGCTGCTTAGGATGGCCGTGTGTGGGAAAAAATGGCATTTAGCATAAAAACCTGCCCAATTTTTGCCATAGAAATCAATAGAATTGGGCGGGATTTTGTGCTTCTAGGCGGGTTTTGAGCATTTTTTGGGCTGGAAATCATCAGCCTCATCTGGCAACCCTGATCGCAGGCTGCTGGTTTAAGCACATGGGGAAAGTACAGCACAGGGCATTTATCCACTGGAAGACACACAAACACACACACACACACACACACACACACACACACACACACACACACACACACACACACACACACACACACACACACACACACACACACACACGCACACACACGGGGAAAGTACAGCACAGGGCATTTATCCATTGGAAGTCCTGCGCGTGTCAAACAGATCACGCCAGATACACTTTAAGCCCCTGAAGGATTTGATGCTTTCACGCACGACATTTATATTTAACTTTTCCATGACTGACTGCCTGCTGCCTGCGTGTGCCCACAAGTGGTAAACACAGAAGCAAAAACACAGACTCAAAGACACAGACAGAGACACACACACAGTATACATGCACGCAAACATGCAAGCACGCACACACACGCACGTTAACACACACACACACACACACACCAAACCCCCCATCCTGCCTTATCTTTCCTGACCACAAACTCTCTCTCTACCAGGCTACAGAATAGGACTCTGACATCAAGTCACCCACGGAAAACAATCAAGCATTTGTGAAAGCTGTGTGTGTGTGTGTGTGTGTGTGTGTGTGTGTGTGTGTGTGTGTGTGTGTGTGTGTGTGTGTGTGTGTGTGTGTGTGTGTGTGTGTGTGTGTGTGTGTGTGTGTGTGTGTGTGTGTGTGTGTGTGTGTGTGTGTGTGTGTGTGTGTGTGCCAGGGGTTGCCGTGTTGTGGTCTCATAGCTGGCAGAGGGAAACCACATGCTTCATAGTGGTGACA
>NC_085876.1:51830300-51835300 GCF_034702125.1 Engraulis encrasicolus
GAAAATACTGTCTTTCAAAAGTAGGCTATGTAGTAAGCTGCTGGTACTACTGTATTGGTTAGATAATTAGTCCCACTGTGACACAGAATGAGGGGAAAGCATTAGGAAGTGACCGTAAGGGTATTGCAGTTGATTCATGTGTGCACACATGTAACATCGGGTGAGTAACAGAACATGTGCGCAACGATGCGTTATGACGCGGCGATATGCGAGGATCTTTGTCCAAATCGCTAGTCGCATGCATCATCGCTAACTGCGTTTACATCGCGTGCCGCGTGTAAGGGAAATGTTAGCTGACATGTATGGAATTCACTTCAATTTGTGCTGTTTCCTGCTCCAGTTGTGGACAGAACGATTGGCCAAACTCACAATAGAAAGCCTTTGCTCTGCTACTGTCCCAGAGAGCTGGGAAAAAAAAACCTTCATAGAAGAAGTCACTCTTAACAAGGGTGTTAACCAATTCAATGAGTTCTCTCATTGCTCTCTCATTGCTCGCTCTCTCTCTCTCTCTCTCTCTCTCTCTCTCTCTCTCTCTCTCTCTCTCTCTCTCTCTCTCTCTCTCTCTCTCTCTCTCTCTCTCTCTCTCTCTCTCTCACAGTAAAGTGAACTCAACTGGCCTACTATTTACCCATAACAAATGGTGAAGTTCTGAGCCCTTTTTAATTTTGACCACTGAAGTCATGATAATGCTTCATCATATTTTAGAAATAGGGCCCATGTGCCTACATATGCCTTTTATATACCAAATGTTTATCATTTTGAAATTGTTTCAGTTGTTTATGACTTGTGTAGGACTGAAATTATCTCTGCATACTACAAAGCAATGCAGCACTGCATTGCTTTGTAAACGTAGGCTATTCAACACACTTTAAAAACACACTGAAAATATACGGCCATAGTAGCCTACTAAAAACATTTTGTTCATAATAATGGTGATTAATAAATGGTGATCTTAAATTTTCATACTGACATCCTGAAATTTGACTTGGTAGATCACGGCAGACCATCAACTTCAAAAGTAGATCTCGGTTAAAAAAAAAAGGTTGGGCACCCCTGGATTAGAGTTTAGGCTACTTTATTTATGTATGCTCACTGAACCAAGAAGCCTAAATAAGGCAGTGGCCTGTTAATTCAAAATGACTAATTTTAAAACATTGATTACCATAGTGAAACAAAATGTAACTGTAAAAACTGTGTGTAACATTTGATAAATATAATCAATTACTGATATTGTTTATTACAGAAATGTACCACGTGATGCAGTAGCCTGTTGATGCTGGCAAAAGATGCAATCTGGAGGATTTCAGGGTACGTTTTACTATGCTTCAATGTTAGGTGAGATGAATGTAATGCAGTGTTTCCCAACCAGGGGTACGTGTACCACTAGGAGTATGTTTTATTTTATGAATAAAAACAAATGTATGGTCATGATCATATTGGGATAGAGAACACGAGTGAGGTGGTACTCATACTATGACAAAAATGCTTAGGGGGTACTCAAGACGAAAAAGGTTGGGAGACACTGATGTATGCCCAGATCATGTACGCCCAGAGCAAAGTCACAGGCAGTGTGCTTCTCTTGCATTCACAGACTGCCCATGCTTTTTTAAAGTTAAGTTAAGTAAGTTAGAATGCTTTGCATATCTATTTGTGTAGAGTTAATCACCAAGACAATTTCCAGAAGTTGTATCCAGGTGTCAATTGTGTCCTTGTTCTGGTGTTGTTATTTTCAAACAGAGATGGCTCTTGCTCACTGGCAGTGACTTGGGTCATGTGAGACAGCATCAGAGCTCGGGTGACATCTCTCGCTCGGGTGAAATCTCTCCTGGAAGATTTCAAGGTATGAAATGTTTTACTCGGCTGCATCTTCCAATAGATTACTCTTTATATTGGTATGTAATGATGTCCTTACCACCAACAAATTCTCTTAAGCATCAATGTGGTCTATAATTCGTTCTGCAACTTCTCAATGCGAGCTCCCATTGATATTGTAGCAATAACTGCTCCGATTATTTTTTTGACTGGAGAAATGGAATCCTGCTACAGTGTCCCAGACCTCTGTGTGCTGGAGCTCCACCAGGGGGCTAGAGCCACACACACACACACACACACACACACACACACACACACACACACACACACACACACACACACACACACACACACACACACACACACACACAAGAGGTGTAAGAGATTATCACTCTTTTGTTTGGACTTATTATGTAAATTGTTTTTTTGTGTCCTGAAAATAGACAAATAAGCTACATACTGTACATGTTGTATTTGTGTTTTATGATTTTATAGGTGTGTGCAGAGTTCTGAAGAATAAAAGTCAACAGTCAAGTTCTTCTCCATATTCTCCAAATCTGACGGAGGCGTTCCATCAGGAAAGGGGGAATGGTTGATCGATGCCTCCACAATAATGATACCCATGACCCAGGTATTATGTACAAAGAGAATGTTAATTTGAATCTTGATGCCTACAATTTTGCTGATTTGTTGACAATCGAGATGTATAAACATTAAGTCAGAATAACTTGTGTTAAATTGTCTAACTTTTCACCTGGTGTATTTGGTATTGTGGTAGCATGTTTGAAATGGATGGTTAAGAAGGTAAAATATGTCATGGACATCAGTTAAATATTTACATGTGTATCTGTCGAATTACTTTGTTTCAGGCACAACATGCTGACAGGGAATCGGCTATGGCAGAAAGCATCCATGCCATCTACGTGATCCGCCATGAAGGTTCAGAAGCTACTGACAGTCCTGAGGACATCGGAATCATTTTCAAAGGGGTGACTGCATTTGGCTGCTTGCCAAACATCCTACCCAGGCTCCGCCCTCGCAGTGACGCAACACCTTCGGCTCTGCTACACACACTCAGAAAAACTTTGTTCAGGTACTTTCGGGTTCCCTCCACAGCAGGACACTCCACCCACTTTGTCGGGAAGCAATCGACTTTCAGCATCACCAACCGTCCTGGCTAGAGGCGTGTTCAAGGAAGTGACAAGGTTTGAGCAGAGACGCTCTATTTGGACTAAGAAAATGTTTGGTTTAAACTTTGGCTCAGCCTGTTCGGCCCTCGACCAGTAGCAAATCATGAGAGTTGGGTCAACCATGCCGTTTGAGAATGTTGTTATGCTCTTGGTCAGACCAAGTCTCGAAGAGATTTGTAAGTCATGATAATCAGGTTACAAATATTCACTTACAGTGGCCATATTTCTTGCCCTTGTTTACGCACTAAACTTGTTATCCTCCTTGAAAGTTGTGTGTGTGTGTGAGTAATAATGCAGACATAATAATAACAATTGACTAGAAGTACAAATACACATTTCTACATTATTGCTCACACACAGCTTTTGGTAAAACATTACTGAAATGGCCAAACACCTTTTATGCATTTTTTAATAAAGAGTCATTGCATTGAGCAGATCATTGAGAGGCTCTGAAGTCCACTACACTATTCTTAACTTGTGTGCGTGCGTACCTCCTCAAGCACATATACAGCACTCTATTTTTAACATTTTTTTTTGACTTAACAACCTGTTAAAAACACAGCGTTAAACTTTGGCTTTTTTCGCACACCTCAGCTGGCAGGTGCGTCGGAGATGGCACCATGGGTCACTCAGCAATAGTTTAAAGAAACTCCCGCACACTGACCATTTCGCTCTTCTATCTTTAATAAACTTAAATTTATTAAAGAAAGAACAGCGAAATGGTCAGTGTGCGGGAGTTTCTTTAAACAAAAACACAGCGTTACAAATTTGTTGTTACTAGAATGGCAAGGACAGTCATAGTGCATTACTAAAGGCCCTGTGTTATGTCATCGTAGACAAGTATTATGGTAATTAACCTTTCAATGACTGTTGGTGTGCTACTGGTGGTATGGAATGCATTATTGGCCTACAACACACGTGTACGCTCTTGTATGTAAGTGTTTAAAATGTTTTTTTGTTTATTTTTTATTTATTACCCTCAAGACAATTTTGTGTTTTGATTAATGGCCTGGGGAATGTGTTGATTAAAATAAAAATAAAAAAACAAATCTTCAACATCTTGGGTTTGTAGTGTTGTTTTCCATAGATTTATAGCATTTTCTGTGTAAGATTAAGTGTAATGCTTTGAAATTACTTAATAAAAACATGGAAAGTATTTCCACATGATTCAATAGCACATATACAACATTATGAGCTCTTGTTGGATCAACTTGAGAGAATTGGGATAATCAAACCAGTATCAAACATGTTGGATGAACATTATAAGATCCTGTTGGATCAATTTAATTGAATCAGGTTTTGATACCCTGACTCAGTTATGTTGGATCAACTCAAGAAAGTAAGGTTACATGAACAGAAGGTAATCCTGTTAAATCAACAAAGTTGCCTAATGTTAAAAATAAGAAAGATAATCATGTGGAAATACTTTCCATAATATTCTTAAGTAAATCCAACAGAATTTTTTTTTTGAGTGTAGTTGTAAAAAAAAGGAAAACAAACAAACAAACAAAAACAAAACAAAAACTACATCAAAGCATTCTGATTTTCAATCCAATTCTTTGCAATAAGACATTATTGTTACACGGACCCACTACCTAGCCTACTGACAATTTTACATAAGAAAAGACACACAACTCAAATCTCAAACACAACTCAAAGCATTTACTGGGCCAGCTATCTCTCAGTCAGTAGATCCTGATCAAGCAGAGTCAGTGGCTAAGTAAAAGAAACAACAATGGAACTGGCTTGAAAGTTATGTAATTGACAACAGTGTTAAATAACGGCAAATTGTGTCAACATGATAGCCGTGTTTTGGATTTTTACGACCATTGTGTAATGACTGACTGGGAGTGTTCATACACTACTATGCATTGTGTATTGGACTGAAGACAGAGTTTGCTTTTATTGCATATGTTAAATATTTTGGAAACGTAGTAGCCTTTTGCAAACAAAGATGTTGTGTTTGGAGAATCGGTTTAACTGGTTAGCCCGTTGCGT
>NC_085876.1:51865300-51867800 GCF_034702125.1 Engraulis encrasicolus
CTGGTAGCTGACTGACTGTTGTCTTGCTCCAAGTGTGTGTGTGTGTGTGTGTGTGTGTGTGTGTGTGTGTGTGTGTGTGTGTGTGTGTGTGTGTGTGTGTGTGTGTGTGTGTGTGTGTGTGTGTGTGTGTGTGAGTGTGTCTGCATAGTAGCTGACTGTTGTCTCGCTCCCCAGTCACTACTGTACACAGGCTAGAATTGCACTCACACATACAATACATGACATATGATACACAATGTGAGACATGCGATATACACACATACTGATGAGAAATAGTCTTCACTTACACCTGTATAAACAGCACACAGAGGCTGGCCTCGCAGACGAGATCTGGCAGTACTCACGCTATGATAAAACTTGCAGTACTGTCGGAGAGAATGAGTTAGCACACACGCTAAGCAGTAGGCGGGAGTAGGGTTGCCAACTGTCAATGAAACAAATACGGGACACTTCATCGTGCCGGGGGTCTGGGGGTCGTCCCCCAGAAAAATTAGCATTTCTTAGATGTAATTTCTTGCATTTTAACGTCCTGTGTCCCGTTTCAGTTCAATACGGAACCCGTACTTTTATCTCTAAATACAGGACGATTCCGTATTTCAAGGGACGGTTGGCAACCCTAGGCGGGAGCGTACCTATGTTCCCCGGGTCCTATGTTCCCCTGTCTTTGTATGGGAACGGGGAACTTAGGACCCTTTTTCTAAAAAAGGGTTCTATGTTCCCCGCATTGTATGTTTCCGAGTTTTCAAATTGTTCCCTTCCCAAAACCATCCCTAAAACTGTAAGCAATGCAATGTTTCTAAGTTGTACATTTGTGCCCTGACAAAAACTATCCCTAAACCTAACCTGTCAGAGGTGCAACAACAACCTACGCTTTGCCATGCTGCAGCAGTCTACTTGGAAGCAGCGGGGAACATAGAACCCTTTTTTTCGCTTGCGTGGAACACAGGACCCGGGGAACATAGGGATGACCCCGTTATCACACACGCTGAGCAGTAGGCCTACTCACACAATGCTAACATACTAACTAACTAACACTAAACGCTAAGCCTACTCACACAATGCTAACTAATAGAGATATTCGGCCGAAAACGCAAAAAAAGACACTTGCGGTTTTCGGCCGAAAGTCAATTCAGTGGCCGAATCAGAGGCCGAATAGAAAATGAATTGAAAATGGGCAATAATGACTCTAATTTCAGTTCTACTCGAACATTTGAAGATTTCAAATAAACATTTATTTTCTTTGAAAAAACATGTCTAAACATTTATTTTGAGCAGTAGATTTAAGCAATATTTAAGCGAAAGGGAGTTTTTCCTCACCCCTGATGCCACCAGGGGCCGCATTTGAGCGCCCAATCTCTGTGTGACTATCTATGACTTATGCTAGGCCCAGCCACTATGGACCTTACGCATCTAAGAATCCTGGTCCTAACCTACGTTGACCTTATGACTCTACAATCTCTATCTATCTCTTCTTCCTCTGCCTTCTTGCTGTTTCTGCCTCTCCTCTATACCTCTCCTTTTACGTAAATACAGTACATCTCTAACAATGATGTTTTTTCCCATTAAGCACTTTGAGTTACATGCCTTGTATGATACAGTGCTATACAAATACAATTATTATTAAATTATTATTATTATTATTTTAAAATAATGAGAACCCTAACTTTCAATAACTTTTAACTGAACTGTAATATTAGGTTTCGGTTTCGGTATTTGGCCAAGTGAATAATTATTATTTGGTTTCGGCCACTAACTTACACTAACACTACACTATTCACACTACACACTAACTAACAGTACACTACTCATACTACACGCTAAGCAGTAATCCCACAATGCTAGCATGCTAACTAACCCTAGGCTACACTACTCTACATGCTAAGCAGCAGTAATCCCACCATGCTAACTAACCCTAGACTACACTACTCTACATGCTAAGCAGCAGTGCTCCCACAATGCTAACACAGTAGCCGACTGTCCTGTAGGAAGGAGTGAATTAGCACATACGCTAAGCGGATTTCCAAACAACATGCACATTCTCTCTGACATTCCAAACAGGTACAAGGAGGTCCCCACTGTACTGTAAATGCATGAAACTCCCATAACCCCCCTCTGTGTTTACGTAAATGTGTCGCCTACTGTATGGTATTTGTGTCGCCCGGTGCCTACTGTACTGTATGGTACTCTGCTCCACTGAACTAACACAGATGTCGGCTACATAACGGATGTGACTGAGTTCATTGGAGGCTTAAGTTATCCTGTACTGTGTACAGCATACACACACAGAACAGAACGGACACAAATCACTGTGTCCATGAACAGCACCAACATACAGTAGTCTACAAAACTTACAAACTGTCTTTGAGAGAAAGTATTCACTCATGCTCAACGTACGTAGTGCACATTGTGTGCACATTGTTTTGCGTGGAATATTTCATTTCTTACCTCTGCCAAGGAGGATGTGTTTTCTGTTACATTGGTTTGTTTGTTTGTTTCTCTG
>NC_085876.1:51872800-51875300 GCF_034702125.1 Engraulis encrasicolus
GGCAACCTCTGGGATGCAAGTCTGATGCCACAATGACCCGCCGCACTGCTACTTGGGGCTGCCCCCTTGCACGGGTGAGGCATACATGTAATTTCGTTGTGTGCAGTGTGCAGTGCTCACTTGTGTGCTGTGGACTGCTGTGTCACAAGGACAATGGGAGTTGGAGTTTCCCAATGGGCTTTCACTTTCATTCATTTCAACGGGACACGGCCGACCCGATTTCTATTTTCCACATGCATTGCGGCTTGGGTTGTCTTAGTTGTCACGACAACATGTCCCAGTCACCGTCCCCTACCTCGCCGTCACCATGGGCACCAGTCAGCAGTGTCCTCATGCATTTCA
The DNA here is from genome assembly GCF_034702125.1 of Engraulis encrasicolus. Classification (NCBI taxonomy): domain Eukaryota; kingdom Metazoa; phylum Chordata; class Actinopteri; order Clupeiformes; family Engraulidae; genus Engraulis; species Engraulis encrasicolus. The sequence continues at coordinate 51,873,143 of NC_085876.1, forward strand.
ACTCGGCCCCAAACTGAAACAGGTTGGTAACCCCTACACACACTAACACAGAAACAATTAGAAATGCACACACACACACACACACGCACGCACGCACGCACACACACACAAACACACACACACACACACACACACACACACACACACACACACACACACATCCTACACACACACACACGCAAACACACACACACACACACACATACACGCAAACACGCACACACAAACACACGCACACACAAACACACACACAGGTATCATCTATGCCTGTAACTGGAGTGTCCTGTCCCACTGTCCCAGAGTTCATGTGGATTACGGTTTCTGAAACTCCCAAAGAGTGTCTGCTCTGGGCCACCGTAGCGCTAGAACAATATTTACCCTCCGTTCCCTGTCATTAATCACAGCGGCCCCTGTGGCTCCGCCCCCTGTGGCTCCGCCCCCCTGCGGATCCTGTCCTGCACTGTAGGCTGAGAAACAACACTATTCCCCTACCGACACAAACACACAGCAGATTGAGGACATTGTGTGTGTGTGAGACAAACTGACTGTGTGTGTGTTTACGTGTGTGCGTGTGTGTGTGTGTGTGTGTGTGTGTGTGTGTGTGTGTGTGTGTGTGCGGCGCGCGCGTGTGTGATTGTATGGTACGTGTGTGACATGTGCACATGCATCCGTATGTGACTGGAACACTGTGTGTGTGTTTGTGTGAGTATGTGTGTGTGTACGTGTGTGCATGTGTGTGTGTGTACGTGTGTGCATGTGTGTGTGTGTGTGTTTGTGTGTGCATGTGTATGTGTGTGTGTGTGTGTGTGTGTGTGTGTGCGCGTGTGTGTACGTGTGTGTGTGTGTACGTGTGTGTGTGTGTAGTAGTAGTAGAAGTGTCTAAAAATGGATTTCTGGTCAGTGCCTTTTGTTTTCATTTGGTGCAGCAAAGACACAGGCAGTCAGTGTTGCCAGATTGGGCAGTTTCCCCCCAACTGGGCTGCTCAGGACGGCCGCCTGGGAGCCAATCAGGAGGCTGCTCAGGACGGCCGTCTGTGGGTAAAAATTCATAAAAATGGCAATTGGACGGGATTTGGTGCTTCCAGGCGGGTTTTGAGCATTTTTTGGACTGGAAATCATTAGTCTCAGCTGGCAACCCTAGACTCAGTTAAAGGGGCATTATGTAGGATTTGTTTATCACTATCCCGATGTTTCACGAGTTTGTCCTTGAGTGCTTGGTGTACAACAATATGCATGTTTGGCATGTTAGCTGGCCTCGGTCATGGGATGCTTTAAACGGAGCTCATGCGGGATGAGATCCGCATCCCCCCTATGTGTAGTATAGAGGAAGTGTAACTGGGTGTTCTAGTGAAATGGAGGAGTATGGGGAGGTGGTGGGACAATTCGGAAGGCTTTTGCGCATGACAGGTGAAAGAGGGAAGGAGGGATTTAAATATGCGCGAAGGCGGGCGCAAGTAATGACACCTGTCAATCACTCGCGGACTTCCTCCAGAACTACGTTTATATATAAACAACATTTATTAGCATCAATAATAAGTGAACGATGACCCTCACAACTACTTTCACAGCCCGCTGTCAGAAAACCCCAAATGAAACTTTTGACAGAGCAACCCGAACGAGTGTTGTGGGAAACACATCTCATACGAAAAATTTGCTTTACATAGCGCCAGATACATATTCACATTTCTATCAACTGCTGGCATTCTGTGATGGCAAACATTCTCACAGCGAGATTATTTAAACAGCATTTTTTTCATTTTTCATTTTTCACACGGGCACCGCGCAAATGACATAATCCTACATTGTGCCCCTTTGACGGGAGTCCTCCTGTCCAGATGGGAGCCAATCAGGAGGCTGACTGGTGAAAGTGGCCTCATTTACAAGAGACGTTTAATTCAGAATTAACTCAATGGATCTTTGAAAACGTAAACACCTTACAATTCAGGGGTCCGTATCTCGAAAGCGTCTTTGCTAACGACGGTAGCAACGTCCTTCGTAAGAGCGACTCAACTCTCTCTCGACAGCGACGCTCACCACTAAATCCAAGGAAATGGTAAGACGGTCTTAAGACGGTCTTAAAACAGTTAGCAACGACAAGAATCGAGAAACGGACCCCAGAATGGAATGAAAGTGCCATGTCAACTCCACAGAACTATTT
>NC_085876.1:51885300-51887800 GCF_034702125.1 Engraulis encrasicolus
GCTCGCAATGTTGTTTTACAGCCTCAGCAATATCTTGCTCCAGATAGCTGAGCACCAACTCATGACGATAAGACTCTTCAGAACGCAGCGAATCTTCACGAGGCAATCAGCGAAACGATGCTGATAACCTACTACCGTCATTCAGAAAGTTGTTTTTTTCTGAAAGCTATCTCAAGTTGCCAAACAGTTGTAGTAGTTTTCGACTGGCCACTGAAACGTTATCCATTGCTACCCTTGACGTATAATTTCATGTTAAGACAGATGTTTGAAACAGACATGCCCTCTCGGTCCGCTTTCCCCTGCCCTCGCCAGCACGCGCCGCTTCTCCGTTAGGTCTCTCCGGTAGGAGTGGCGGAGGTCCTTGAAAAATGAAGAATCATTGGCAGACCCCGCGTGGGTCCGTTCATCTGGAGTCACGGTGGCTCACTTCAATGAACGAGCACTCACCCCCCGCTAGTTATCGCACGCAGATAAGAAAGTAATAAGTTCCCTAAATCACGGGGAGCGTGGCGTCGCACGGCACGGGCGCACCGAAAACAGCCCGCTAAGCAAAGTAGCTCTGGAGAGTGCGAGACACTGCGAGGGAGCGCGCGCAAGAAGCAACGGGAGAGGGAGGGAGAAGAAGCCGACACAAACAACTGAATATCGAATATAAGTTGTGATGTTGGCCTATCCAGCGGAGACTAGGCCTATTGAGAACCTAATAATGGTTAGGTACCCAAAAATAAAATGTAAAAGCCTACAAAACAATTGAAGCTCGTTGCTTTGAATTAATTCACCAAATCATAGCAGATTTTAGCCTAAAAAGTCACGCTGGTGTCTTAATGAATCCACTACAATGAATATTATGATCCCATTCAAATACTACGGGGCGTGCCCGTGTCCCGTAGCATAATCCCCATACATTGTTTTGGTCTGATTCTCTCAGGCCACACAGGCGCGCGTGATGGTTCCCAGTGGAATTAAAGAGGGTTGTGGAACTGGACTGGCGCTCGAGGCTGAGTCATCACACGGAAGAGAACGGGCAGCTGCCACGTTATTAAGCTTCCAGGGCGTTAATGGCGCTATCCTGAGTCTAAAATAACACCAGCTAGCTAGACAAAGTCATATTTTTACCCGCTTCAGGCGACAACAAGGGTCCTGCTGTGTGTGCATGGGCCAAAAGCGGCCCCGAGATTCATGTATGTCTGTGCAGCAACTTGCTGCGTAGCTGATATAATTGAAGAAAAAAAGCAGTTAGTTTTGCGTTGTATGGTAATGAGTGCACAGACCCTAACTGTTATGAAGAACTTATGAACTTTATAGTGTCCATGCAGCATAGTGAAGTAATCTATCATCTGCCACCTCTACTGGACTGGACTGAACACACACACACACACATACACACACACACACACACACACACACACACACACACACACACACACACACACACGCACACACACACACACGCACACGCACACGCACACACACACACACACACACACACACACACACACACAAAAAGTCAACATCAGATGGCTACATCTTAGACAATAAAGCTTATTGAATCTTGAATAATTGAATCTTAATGATAAGATTAGCTACTGGGCCCAGAATGATACTATTCAATCTAAATCTGAATTTTGTTGTTGCGGTGTGACACCAATTATTTGTCCTATGCTGTTTGGAGCATGTAGGATATTAAGCCTAATGGTACAAGAGGTTGCATGTTCAAATCCCCTCCTACCAGTATAGCTGTCCACAGTGCCTATTGGTGCCATTTTCTATGTAACATTTATGCTCATATTTAGTTATTATTTTTGTATATATTTAGTACTTTTAAGTATTTTTTATGATTGCATTATAACTGCATTATTACATTGCTATTTTGTATTTTCTCTTAGTTTAACCTGCCTTTAGTTTAATGCTTAGAAGAAACTAGAATGTATAGCCAATAGGAACTGACGCTGAGCGATGACGTTTTGGAGCTCGCGCAGCTCGAATGTAAAATGTGATGTGTGTTTGTCATATGTTGAGAACTTCAGATAAAGACGGGGCGAGCACACTGTTTTCTACTGTCATTCAAACTTTAACACGTGTAGACTCGTTCATTCCGTCTGACTGAGTGGTTACTTGCATGACTCTTGAGAAAGAAATGGTCAACATTTTACTAATTTTTTCCAACTCCCATTGTCATTGTCATTGTGACACAGCACTCCACAGCACACAAGTGAACACTGCACACTGCACACAACGAAATTGCATTTATGCCTCACCCGTGCAAGGGGGCAGCCCTCAGTGGCGCCCCATGGGAAGCAGTGCGGTGGGACGGTACCATGCTCAGGGTACGTCAGTCATGGAGGAGGATGGGGGAGAGCACTGGTTGATTACTCCCCCCACCAACCTGGCGGGTCGGGAGTCGAACCAGCAACCTCTGGGATGCAAGTCTGACGCCCTAACCGCTCACCCATGACTGCCCAGAACGGACATTTAGCCACTACAGTGCCCTTCAGCAAGG
>NC_085876.1:51904610-51912110 GCF_034702125.1 Engraulis encrasicolus
TGGGGCACGCCTCTTTTTTTAATTCAGCATGCTTTTTGTGTTTGCCAGATGACATTGCCATATCAACTCTTAATCTGATGCCAACTCTGTTCTAATTCGGCTTTGAGTTCAATCTGTTGATTTATGCGTGCAACGCCGGGCAAATGGGATATGGCGCAAAATGCATTGCCTTGATTTTACGCACAGATGCTCCTGGCAAACTCCAAATTTAAACATGGACTTAAAATGTCTGGCCATTGAACTAAACCGGGTTGCTCCTGTGTCTTTCCCAGGTCGTTGGTGAGTACAACAATAACACGATGGACAACAGCACGATGACGAACAGCACGGTGGCTCCCACAATGATGTACAACACCACAGTGAAGGCGGGTAAATCAGCCGGGTGGGCTTTGAACCCGGTTGGTGCGCCCCTACTCATCACCATCGTCATGGCCACGTCTATGTTTCACCGGTCTTTGTAATGTGCCCAACGATCTACATTTCCCGTGCACATAGGCTCTTGTAAAGTGAAGATGCGACGTCCCACAAGAACTCTGCTATATATTTTAACGAAGGTTCCAAGAGACTCCAGGCTGCTCCATTCCATTCCAACAGCGGGACGACGCACACCTGGCCTGGAGAGTTGGAAAATGAGGTCACTATGGCCAATGTAGTTCACAGGGAGAGGATGGCCAGCCTGTCATTCGAGGATTGGGGGTGGGGGTGGGGTTAAGGCGTTTCTTTTGTTTTTGGAAATGTAAAATGCAGTCTTGGGTTTTTGTTCCAAAGCTGAGTTTTGTCTCATACCCGTTTGGTCTGGGAGAAGGTTACACCACTGCTTCATGGGGTTAGGGACTGGGGGATGCTGCTTTGTAAACGACAATAATTTAAATTTTGTACGAAATGCGAAATTTTAGAGCTTGTGTAAGAAGATATTTGTCAGTCGTATTCTCAATAAATAAAATGTTAATATTGTGTTTTGTGTCCTACGTTGGTTCATTCAGAAACCTCAATATAGGGGCTCTTTAGAAATTAGCACTTGTGCTCACCTGCTTCACATTTAATCTTGTTAACCCGTTAAATTTGGCTTTCTTTTATGGATCTACCCCAGGTGGCATCTTCCCCTTTTTATACGAAACCTCTGTTTATGATTTCAAATCATATTTGAAATATGGATATATTTGGTTTTGGGTATGTTTATGGTTACAACTAGGCCAGTGAGCAAGACTCACTTCATTCTCCGTCAACCAATTCTTTCCAACTGTCAAGCCTTTAAGTTCTGGTTCCTGTGCTTAATAGTTTGATCACAGAACCAAAGTCAAGACCAACAAAATAGAAATTTCTGGGGGGTATCCCGGTTTGTGGATCACAACAGACCATTACATGGAGAACTGTAAGGGGTGAATCTGAGCCGGGCACCAAAGGGTGCATGATTTATCCTTGGTTTCATTTCAGATGACTTGAACTGGCAGAGGGTGATTCAGGGTGCATTCCAATAGCCTATGCACACTCCCATCCTCCACTTGTGCTTGTGGCCTCACATTTTGCTGACACGCCACCTCTGTGGAGAAATTGGTTTCCCGACAGTCAGCCTAGCCACAACAATTTTGGGGGGACTGTTCTTCATTCACCATCCCGCTTGTCACTGACGAAATGACATTAGGATTGAGCTTTTGCGAGATATTGAAATACAATGCTGTTGTCGGTGATTTCATCACAACATATTACTTCCTGGTACGAGGCCACAAGCACAAGTGGAGGACGCAAGTCTGCATATTGGAATGCACCCTCAGTGTAATATGCCTATATCAATACCCTCCTGCAGTCATTTCCTCTGGTGTCATACCTGATATTAGTCTCGCCCCCTACTCTTGTGGAGGAAATGAGTCATTGGAGAGGACACCGGAAAAGTAAGCACCACATCCAGGTCTGCTTCTAACCAGACATCCTCTATTTTGATTTGAAATGTCCTAGATAACCAGAGCAAGGAAGTACAGTAGAGTGTGGATGTGTAACAACTCTAACTAGCACTGAGAAAATGAGCTTTGAATGATGCATTTGTGAGACAGAATAAAATTGCATCACAAGGCCACAAGTAAAAGGACAGGGGTGCATTTCTCAAAAGCGTCGTTGTTAGCCAGTTAGCAACTTGGGGTAGTTGCCAATGGGAAATTGCCTTGAAAACGACAAAGTAGCTAATGAAGTTAGCGACTATGGTTTCGAGAAATGCAGCCCTGTACTGCTGGGAAGAGGTGGCCAAAGTAAAAGAAAAAAACAAAACACTGTTTCTATGGTGCTAGTTTGAGTTGGACTGCCACAGTTACTTCTCTATGCTGTGCACTGCCTGCGGAGTGTGTGTGTGCCGCATCTGTGTCAAGTGTGTATCTGATGAGGATTCAGCAAGTGCCGGTGTGAGCGCTGCATTGCACTGCCTTCGTTTGGTAAACGCGTGTAACGCAAAACCACCTGCATAAAAAATTCAGCACGCTAATCAATGATTGAAATTTCAGGTGTGCACACATAAAGTACAAACGTGATACAAACGATAATGGGTGTACACTGCACTGTAGAGATTGTATAGGAAAAAGAGAACTATGGCCAATATGCAGTGTTATTTGGTGAGGTTTGACTTAGCCAACCCAGTTTGTAACAGATATGGCACGCTGATGGAAGCACACACACACACACACACATACACACACACACACATAGGCACAAGCCCTTAATCACGGAGCCAGCACTCTTTAACACACACCCAGATATTGTCCTTCAGACACCCGCAATATATTTAGCATTGTGTCACCTGTGCCTCATTTGCTGTATCTCTCTTTCTCTCGCCCACACACACACACACACACACACACACACACATACAGTAAACACACACACACATACAGTAAACACACACACACACACACACACATACACACACACACACATAGGCACAATCATCCCTTCCCACCCCTCAATGTGTCTCTCTCCTTATCGTATCTTGCATTCTCTTTGTAGAGTAACTGTGTAGATCTCCTCACAAAAAATGGGCTTCTGTGCCCACACACACACACGCGCACACACACACACACACACACACACACACACACACACACACACACACACACACACACACACACACACACACACACACACACACACACACACACTCATGAACACACACAGGCGCACACTATGTGAATCTCCCAAACCTCCGAAAGTCACAGAGGAGTCCGCATCAGCAGCAGTGTGGGGGAGGGAGTTGAGTTGTTCCTGAAAAGCATTTTGCCCTCTCAGGTGGCACCACCAGGGCTGGACTGGCCACCTGGCATAGCGGGCATTTCCCGGTGGGCCCCGCACCCTCATGGGCCCCTATTTTCAGAATTCTTTTTACATTTTTTTACATGTCTGAAAATAGGGGCCCACAAGGGTGCGGGGCCCACGAGGGTGCTGGGCACACCGGTGAGTCAGTTCTGCATCGCTTATTTTGATGGACCCCTTTAAGCCAAAAGTACCCGGGCCCTATTTCTTCCCCAGTCCAGCCCTTCCACATCAGCAGGGGAGTGTTTTCTCTTCACGGGGCACTTTTCACCATAGCATATGCTGTAAGGACTTTCCATCATCAAAATGGCCAGACAGGACATGCACGCACACAAACAAACACACTACTGTATACTGGTGACACAGCGACAGCTTCTCCATAAAGAGGTGTGTGTGTGTGTGTGTGTGTGTGTGTGTGTGTGTGTGTGTGTGTGTGTGTGTGTGTGTGTGTGTGTGTGTGTGTGTGTGTGTGTGTGTGTGTGTGTGTGTTTGTGTGCGTGTGTGTGTGTGTGTTTGCGTGCATGTGTGTGTGTGTGTGTGTGTGTGGGCCTAAATAATTGGTTGGAAATATTATAACCAAAAATAGATTACATGTCTCAGCTTTCGAGACCAATGAGATCAAGTATTTGTTTGAAATCACAGCAGTGTTTTCATGTGATTCAGATTAGGTATTACGTCCAGACTCCAGCACTATAATAGCAATAATAAGAAAAAGGATTGAATTAAGTGTGTGTGTGTGTGTGTGTGTGTGTGCGTGCGTGCGTGCATGCGTGCGTATGTTTTGAGTTAGTGCAAGTAGAATGTGCAATGGGAGGACGGGTTAAGTGTTCAGCATCCTGATTGCTTTTTGATTGTATATACATCCGCCTCCCTCTCGCTCGTTCTCTCTCTCTCTCTCTCTCTCTCTCTCTCTCTCTCTCTCTCTCTCTCTCTCTCTCTCTCTCTCTCAATCACACCATCCACGCTGTCCTGTTGGCACACAATATCCGTTCCATCCGTCCAAACCTTATTCCTCAAACAAAAAATCCATATCTAAATCTATATTAGACCGAATGAAGAACAGACAGACAGGTGAACACAGACTCACACATGGCTGGATGACCATAGAACAGTATGCTAACAATACTGAGATATGTAGGCATGGCATGTCCTTTATTTTTCCAGTTTGTCGTAGGACACACAGCCTATAATTTGTGCATTCATAGACATTGATGTGAAAAGGACAATCATGGCTCTGGTAGTTTGAACATGTCAGCTTGACAATAAAAGACAAGATGAGTCAGCAGGTGCTCCAGGTAGAAAGACAACAACAGTGCAAAAAGATGTGCCAAAAGAAGATAAAAGTCAGCAACAGAAATTAAATATGGGACTATGAATGAGGTCAATTGTGTGCAAAAAAAAAACCTTTTCGCATAAACCCAAATAGTAAGTAGCTGCACCCCTTGTGTGTGTGTTGGAAGTGGAGAGGCAATAGACTACACTAATCATCCCTACTACAGTATTTGAACTGTGCTGCTGTTCTTTGAACCTTGGAGTGACACGTTATATTCTGCAAATATCAAGTAGCTTATATGGTTATGGTTAGTGTCAAATATCTTGCAATACTGCATATGAAGCTGACAGATATGAATAATACAGTCAGGATATGATTAAAACTGGTATTTCCCTATGACCTCACAACTGTTCACCATGGAAACACGGCACCTTCATTCTAGGCTGTTCTTTTTGGGTTGGCGAGGGTTTGCAGGGCATTAGTTGCTTGGCCAAGTAGGTGGCCCAGTTCACGGTTTTGTGAATGGTGTGACATAATTTGGTTTTATTCATATCTACTGAGCTTGTTAGCCTATCTAGACGACACTAGTGGCCGCAAATTGAATTTGCTACAGGGGCAGCTGTATGGGTTTCGCTTGCGAGGCTATGAGCTTGTTGCTCTGAACACACTTGTATCTCTGGTTCAAAAGTTCTGATCACTAGCATGTTCATATCTCTGCGTTATTGTGTCTCAGCCTGGGAAAAGATATTCTGACAAGTTAAGTACTGAGTGATATATACAGTATATCACGAAAGTGAATACACCCCTCACAGTTTTGCAGATTTTTGAGTATATCTTTTCATAGGAAAGCATTACAGAAATGTAACTTTGACACAATGATTATTGACCTTTTATCAACATATTTAACCGCTTAAATTTCTTGTTCACTCAGAAAAAAACAAAATACAGCCATTCATGTTTGAACATGTACTCACAAAAGTGAGTACACCCCAGATTAAAATCCGGTAGAGAAGGGGCTATGTTGGCTCAAATGAAACGAAATGAAAAGGGATGACAAGGGAGGTCATCAGTGTGCGTTTCAACCTTTCTTTGCATTGAACTTTTACATTTTGAGTCTGCATCTGGCTTAAATAGATTGGTGTGAGATTTGAATGCAATCCTATGGAGAATATCATGATCTGCTTCAGTAGTCACAGTGCATGTTGACATGCATGTTTCTTTTTAGGTGTATTTCAGATTGCCAATGTTGACAGCATTCATGCATCCCCAAACCATGTCAGTCCCACTACCATGCTTGGCTTATGAGAGGATACACCTTTTTTGTAAAACTCACTTGTTTACCACCACACATGCTTGACACCATCTAAAGCAAATTTGTTTATCTTGGTCTCTTCAGATCACACGACATGGTTCCAGTGATCCATATCCTTGGTCTGTTCATCTCTCTTGAGACCAAGATAAACAAATTTGCTTTAGATGGTGTCAAGCATGTGTGGTGGTAAACAAGTGAGTTTTACAAAAAAGGTGTATCCTCTCATAAGCCAAGCATGGTAGTGGGACTGACATGGTTTGGGGATGCATGAATGCTGTCAACATTGGCAATCTGAAATACACCTAAAAGAAACATGCATGTCAACATGCACTGTGACTACTGAAGCAGATCATGATATTCTCCATAGGATTGCATTCAAATCTCACACCAATCTATTTAAGCCAGATGCAGACTCAAAATGTAAAAGTTCAATGCAAAGAAAGGTTGAAACGCACACTGATGACCTCCCTTGTCATCCCTTTTCATTTCGTTTCATTTCGGGACGATTCGAGCCAACATAGCCCCTTCTCTACCGGATTTTAATCTGGGGTGTACTCACTTTTGTGAGTACATGTTCAAACATTAATGGCTGTATTTTGTTTTTTTCTGAGTGAACAAGAAATTTAAGCGGTTAAATATGTTGTTAAAAGGTCACTAATCATTGTGTCAAAGTGAAATTTCTGTAATGCTTTCCTATGAAAAGATATACTCAAAAATCTGCAAAACTGTGAGGGGTGTATTCACTTTCGTGATATACTGTAGGGAGTAGCATTCTTGTGTGAATATGGATTTGATTGCTCTAATTGTCAAGATTATAATGTCTCACCCTTGAATTACTGTTAAGGTAGAACATAGAGTTTGAAAAAAGTACTGGAGGTGTGACACAACCAGAAAACGGCAAGCACAGATGCCGATCAATGAAGAACCTCCCCACCTCTGTTAAAAGCGGCCTAAAGTGTGTGGATATAAAGTGACACCTTAATCAAGGACCAGATTTGACTAAATATCTACTTAAATCATATGAGTCAATAAAATACATAAATCAGTTCATATTAGTTAGGTTAGATATTTAGCGGTACATTTCAACTATTGTATAGTGTGCCGATGGAAATTCTCACATTAAGCCATTTTTGTTGACACCCTTCTCCGTTCATTTACAGTAGGCCTACATTGATCAGGTGCAACTAATGGCTGCCAGGATTGTCATGAGTAAGGACGGTGCCACCTCTATTTTTTTTCTACTAAGATGTTGGATTGTGGCCAGAGTAGGTATTGCGACTATGCTGCTGATTGACCCCTTCACTGTTTGTACACCGATGTGACGTAATTGGTCTGCACACACATTATTGGAGCGGAATCGACCATGTACTGCTCATTTGTTTAAAAAAAATCAAAAACTAGCCAGGTGTTTTTTCCAAAATAAGAAAATGGACAGTCAAGATAAGTGAAGATAAAGGGCATTCCTGATGGTGTCCTCAGTCCAGTCAGTATGTTAAATTTCTTACGTTGTAACCATAAACATCTCCTATGCTTCTGGATCAGCCTATTCCATCTCGGAATAACAAGTGTACTTTTAGGATCTCTAATTTTTACTACTGTACTCGCTGGTCTTCTCTCTCAAGGT
>NC_085876.1:51917110-51938453 GCF_034702125.1 Engraulis encrasicolus
ATTTACAATTTCCGCTTATATTTGGCAGATGGCATATCATTTGTGCATCTATATTTTTAGGCCTGGAGCCTACTTACTGTGAAGGAACAGGATGTGTCCTATTCAAATACAACTTTTCTTTTTGTCAACTTTTGTAATTTTCTCTGCAGCCTAGTAGATGGACCAATCGAACAAGAAGCTGGAATAAAAAAAGTAAAGAAACAAGGAATTTATGAGGACGAGGATTTATTTATCCCGAAGGAAATTACTGTAAGGTGGATATCAGTTTACGCATGTCATACATTGCAAGCCAGATGAAATTGCCCACAAGTCCATACATACATTCAGACAAATAAACCAATAAAAGGCCAACAGAGACATACAGTGCATTCAAATCCCCCAAAACCAAACCGATTAAGAGGAGGTGGAGTTAGATCAGCGGGGGTTGCAGGTTTGAATCCCACCATTACCAGTAGGAGGAATGTGCATAACTACTCTTTCATCTGCAGAACGTATGGCAAGGCAACTAACCCCACATTGCTTCCTGGGACTGTAACCAATACCCTGTACCTACGTATAGTTTATTCATTTAATTGTTAATCGCTTTGGATAAAAGCAGCAGCTTAATGTGATGTAACAGAGTTGCTGCACCTCAATGATTTTTTTCCCACAAAAATGTACAGAGTGAATGACAGATGCACTGTAACATTTATTTTTTCATGACATTTACTGTGGTTATAAAGAGGACACGCACCCTATAATTAGAGCATCGATCAACGTTTAGGTAGAAGGGGAAAGGGTGTATTACCACACAATGACATCTTTTTTATAATTTTGAACTTGTGAGCTTGCCACTAGCTGACGAGGTGGTACATCTGAGGCAGAGAGAGAGAGAGAGAGAGAGAGAGAGAGAGAGAGAGAGAGAGAGAGAGAGAGAGAGAGAGAGAGAGTGTGTGTGTGTGTGTGTGTGTGTGTGTGCGTGCGTGCATTATTTGCTCTTTGCCCTATCCGGCAGTACCACACTGTCCGTGGCCAGTTGCAATAGCTTCTGTATTTGGGCAGCGCAGTCCCGAAGGTGAATATCCTGTTCATTTTCCTGTGTGTGGACTGCATATCGGTGAACCAATGCAAATTTCAATGTCTAGTCAAGTTCTACTGTCAATGTCATGTAAACAAAGGACAAGTACAAAGAGACATTCAAGTTTCATGGTATGGTATTTTCTGGTATTTTAAACACCACACCCTTCGCGGGATGGTATTTTATTATATTATTACCACCCTAATCTGGGACTGTTCCTGGGCAGCTAATGATGGCCCCTCCACACAGTATGAATAAATGAAGCGAAGGACAGCACTCTTCAGATTTCTTCTTTGTTTATTCGCCCACGAACGTTTCGGGCAGAGCCCTTCTTCAGCGTGTAATGGCGTTTGCCCAAACGCCATTACACGCTGAAGAAGGGCTCTGCCCGAAACGTTCGTGGGCGAATAAACAAAGAAGAAATCTGAAGAGTGCTGTCCTTCGCTTCATTTATTCATTCAAGTTTTTGTGGGATTCAGCACCCAGTTAAGAACTGTTAAGTAGCCTATTTAGGCGACTTTTTGAAGTCTCCCCTCCACACAGTACACATTTCAATCTTAATGCAACTTTTAGAGAGTGCTCTGGGCCCAAACAGACTCTACAACAGGGGCGGAGAACCTATGTCTTGAGGCCCTTGGTGCCGTCTTGTCCATTATAAAGCCAATGTTTTGCAGCTTCAAATGAAATACATGTTTTGTAAAGGAATCTTAAAAATCACATTTGCAATACAATGAAGTTGTATTTCAGGGGACCTAGAAAAGGTTGGGTCTATGGGAAGGTGGCTTCCTTCAATATAGGCCTAAAGTGCAGGGGGAAATCCTGGTCTGTGTTCATAATACGGCCTTGGAGGACTTTTATATGGCCCTTGGACAAATTTTGAAGTGGCCCCTCGAATTAAAAAGGTTCCCCACCCCTGCTAGTCTAGAAGATGTTAAATCGCCTAAGTGTTGCGTTACTGTTACACTGTAGAATGTACTGTGCAGACTGTGGAGACACATGACTGGGTTAATACATAGTGACCACTCACCAGAGAGAAAGATAACAGTGTGCTTAGCCAAAAGGCTTTGCAATAACAGTAGAGGGGCCCTACCAGAGATGGTATCTAAGGAGCGACCATCTCTAGCCCTACCATGTAGCAGCAGGATCTGTATCGTCAGCGTGGGTCAAACATGGACTTTAGGGCCTGGGTAAAAATGACTGGGATGTGAGCATTATGGTTCTGAGTTAGTTAGGGAAAAGTAGGCTACTGACTTAAAGTTGCTGCGCGAGTAAATAAAAAGCTCTAAAATCTCTCATTTGCCCTCTCTCTCTCTCTCTCTCTCTCTCTCTCTCTCTCTCTCTCTCTCTCTCTCTCTCTCTCTCTCTCTCTCTCTCTCTCTCTCTCTCTCTCTACCTATCCATGTGTGCATGTGTGTGTCTGTTCACAAGTTATTGTTTGTCTGTACTGAGCTTCTTTTAGTATTCCTTATCATATTTGACAACACCACAGGGCACAGATTAGAGCACCCCCTTAAGGATGCCCATGGTACTGCTAGAGGTGTGTGTGTGTGTGTGTGTGTGTGTGTGTGTGTGTGTGTGTGTGTGTGTGTGTGTGTGTGTGTGTGTGTGTGTGTGTGTGTGTGTGTGTCTGTCTGTCTGTCTGTCTGTCTGTCTGTGTGCGCATCCAGAGAGAGAGAGAGAGAGAGAGAGAGAGAGAGAGAGAGAGAGACAGACAGACAGACAGACAGACAGACAGACAGAGAGAGAGAGAGACAGACAGACAGACAGAGAGAGCGAAAGAGAGAGAGAGAGAGAGAGAGAAGGAGGGAGAGAGAGAGAGAGAGAGAGAGAGAGAGAGAGAGAGAGAGAAGGAGGGAGAGAGACTGTCCTGATTATTTAAAACGAGTGGGTGGCGGGAGTTAACCTGGCTCTGTGCGAGCTCACGAAGTGTAACGAAGATGCACGAAGCACTAGGGGTCTCGCGAGAGCCAGGCTAGGCGGGAGTAGAGTGGGTGGCGGGAGTAGAGTGGGTGGGCGACATGCAGCAGTTGTGTTTTGAGTTGACTTCCCCTCTCTGAGTGGGAAGCGGATGAGGCACAGAGGAAGAGCGGGAAGGGGGAGGCTCTGGGACTATCTCATGAGGTAACACTGGTAACTTCTAGTAGGGCACAGAGAGGCCTCCGACTGGCACGCTGGCTGTGTTGTGCGTGGGCCCTTCTGAAGCAGAGGGACCCGGAAACCGGGCCCGGGCACTTTTGGCTTGAAGGGGCCCCTCAAAATTGGCGGCGCAGAGCTATTTTCAGTCAAGTGCAAAGAAATCCCGCACACTGTCCATTCCACCAACAAACTTTAATACAACGTTTCGGTCATCCGACCTTCTTCAGGTTAAGTTACTAGGTTACTAGATAACTTTACCTGAAGAGGGTCGGATGACCGAAACGTTGTTTTAAAGTTTGTTGGTGGAATGGACAGTGTGCGGGATTTCTTTGCACTTGACTGACAACCCCGCTGGGATAACATCCTACGCACCTGCCCAGCTATAGAGGTGTGCAAAAGCGTCTTTATTGAGCAGAGCTATTTTCAGAAATGTAAAAAAATCGTGATAATAAACAATTCATATATATTTTACATTTCTGAAAATAGGGGCCCACGAGGGTGCGGGGCCCACCGGAAAATGCCCGCTATGCCAGATGGCCAGTCCAGCCCTGAAGAGAGGCCTCCGTCTGGCGCGTTGTGCTGTGCGTGGGCCCTCCTGAAGCCGAGGGACCCGGAAACCAGATCAGTTAAAAGAGCTGCTGCCTCGGATGATGCTGTCATGTGTCTACTGGGACGGAAGAGGGAACTGAAAACAGGACAGGGAGAAACAAGTGGGACACACGTACGCACATGTACACGCACACGCACACACACACGCACACGCACACACACACACACACACAATTTCATATGAATGGCCACACGTCTAGGCTACGTGGTAATATACCGTATCTGCTTGAATTGGCTCTGATGCAGCAATACTTTTCCAAGGGATATTAGACTTGTGCATCGTGCTTTAACATTTTAATAACAGTATAGCCTATTGACATTGTAGGCCTACCTTACTATGGGGACAGCTATGCGGCAGGTGACAAAAATGTATTAAAATGATCAGATTAGACCTAGACACACAGAGAGGGGGGGGGTGGTTTCATAATCACTGTATGTTCACATTTATCTGAGACAGTCCATTAATTCAAAGTGAATGTGTACATGCTCAAAGTGGCACGCGCTGTGTAGTATACCACCACTACCACTATGAGGCTGAATCTCAAACTGCGCACTTGTGCACTTCAGTGTTCAGGTTTCAGTGCGTATGCCGTATTAGCATAGCCTTTCTACCTCTATAAATCCTCTCTGGTATTAGTTAGTTACGCACTGAAACATAGTGCCCGGAGTGCACAAGTGCGCCATTTGAGATCCAGCCATTGAAACTCAGTAAGTTCACATAGCACATTCTGTTCTGTCAGCTGCGCAGGCAAGGGCTCTTTAAGAGGTTTGATGTGATGTGATTGGTTAGCTACCCCGAGATGCACTGCTATTGGTTGGTTTTGACAAGGTCAGAGGGTAGATTCTGTTATGATTCCTGATGATCCTCGGGGGTGTGTTGTATGTCAGTGACATAACTCCATAACGCTAACAACCAGTAGATGCTACTCTGCCGTTAACGTTAACTTATAACTTGTAACAGTATTGCCTGAACCGTGTATGATACCCAGTGCGTTGTATAACGCTAGTTTGTAGCATAGCCCACATGCTCGCTTGTTGAAATCGAAAAAGAACATGCCGCGAGTTGAGGCTAACTTGCAGGTCCAAGCTGTCAGTCAGTAGCCTCTTTGGGGTTTGGGAGTTTCTAATGTGCCTTGTCCTTGCCACGTTGTCGTTACTTTAAAATAAACGTTGCACCTGACAATTCTTTCTCGCAGTCTCGAAAATGTTGGCATGTCAACGTTGGCTCCGACCTCCAGTCGTGAACTTTTTGAAGTTCAACAGCAATCTAAGGGTTGATGTGGGAAAAGTAATAAGTCGTTCAGTTGCAAAGAGCTATCATGGCGCTTCGATGCGCGCGTGGGTGATCAATCAGTACGGTACAACAAATGATGTGCTGACCTTGTCTGAAAACTACCCAGCGCCAGGTGTTAACTTTGCACACGACGTCGTCCTTCAAGTTCATGCTGTTGGCTTGAATCCACTGGACATTGCAATGCGCGGTAAGGGGAGCGCACATACCTTATCTGTAGTGTCATGCAATCGTCTTCGTGGTGTATAAAAATATCTGGAGTAGGCCTACACAAACATTAGGCATTGATGACTTGATTAACAGTAGGCTATGTTTTGTAAATCCTCATGACAAATAATGGCACGTGTGCGTAATGATGTGCTTATGGTGGTTGTTACAGGCGGGTATGGCGCAGGGGTGTTGCGCCTGAGGAGGGACCCGCGGACGCTGCTGCAGGACGGGGTTGAGTTCCCTCTGGTGCTCGGCAGGGATGTGTCGGGTGTGGTCCTTCAGTGCGGCTCTGGGGTGAAGCATGTGCAAGAAGGAGATGAGGTACACACACACACACACACACACACACACACACACACACACACACACACACACACACACACACACACACACACACACACACACACACAGAGGGTGTCTCTTCTACATTCCACGGGTGAGAAGCCCTCTCCAGGAAAACCTCCATAATGATACAATTAGGCCTACTGTGTACAGCAAGGTAGGCATTCTATATGACCACACATACACCACAGGTCATGTTAGCCTGGGAAACCTCATGCTGCTTTCCACAATCATTCCGATCTGAAAGACAGCATAGAGTCTAACCTCAGCAAATGGACCAGATCATGGGGACTTGCTATATGAGTGATTTGTTTATTATTATTATGTGTATTCATATGTTGATGATGGCTTTACTTTATTCTTTTATTTTATTTTATTTCATTTTTAGATTTAATGTCCTGTCAGGGACTACAGATGCAAATTAGCCTAACGCTAACTCTGGTACAATGCATTAAATGGAAACACACTTGTGTTTTAATTGAATATAGTCCCAATAAACTGAATTGAATTGAATTACAGGTATGGGCATCAGTTCCTCCATGGCAACAAGGAAGTCTGGCAGATTATATTCTTCTGAATGGAAGTGATGTAAGTATGTGCATACTACCACGCACGCACGCACGCATGCACGCACACACACACACACACACACACACACACACACACACACACACACACACACACACACACACACACACACACACACACACACACACAAAACAGGCCTATTAACACATCCATTCAAGATGAAAATCACCAAATCTATCAGAAATACCTGAAGGGAAAGTGCAAGACTGCGGACACAGATGTCTGGAATTTGTTTTTCCCACTTTCAGTACTTAGACAATGGAATTTTTCAACTACATACATGGATATCAGATCTTATTTGACTACATTTAAAGTGATACTGTCCCATTTTTGGAAATAAGGTTATTTTACACCTCCCCTTGAGTTAGATAATAGGGGTTTACCATTCTCCTGTACTTTCAGTGCAATTTGCAGTGCAAATTTTACCTTCATGCCAGCTGTTAACATTGACTCCTATGAGACCAGCTGGGGGCTAACTGGTCTCATAGGACTCAATGTTAAATGCTAGCTTGGAGGTAAATTTTGCACTGCCATACCCAGAGAACGGTTGAAATTATAGAAGAACGGTAAAACCCTATTATTTAACTCAAGGGGAGGTGTAAAATAAGCTTATTTCCAAAAATGGGACAGTATCACTTTAAGTGCTATTTGGTTGTGTTTATGCACATACGCGTGTGTTTTTCAGGTGTCTCTGAAACCAAAGTCATTGAGTCACGTTGAGGCAGCATCTATCCCCTATGTGGCTGGCACAGCCTGGTCAGCTCTGGTCAACACCGGGGGATTACACAGTGAGAACTGCTCCAAAAAGAGGTAAATGGTAAATGGACTGCATTTATATAGCGCCTTTCCACTCCTTTGAGCACTTAAAGCACTTTGCATTGTATGCCTCACATTCACCCATTCACACTGACATTCATACACCTGTGGCAGTGGCTTCCACACAGGGGCACTGCTACCAGGAGCAACTTGGGGTTAAGTATCTTGCTCAAGGACACATCGATGGGGTCAGGCAGCGAGGCTCGAACCTGCAACTTTTGGGTTTCCCATGGGCTGCCTTACCCCCTGAGCCACCACAAAGAGGTGTGTGTGCGCGTGCGTGTGAGAAGACATCATTGTGTGTAGTATTGCAGCACTGGTGATACTTTTATACGGGGGCCACGTTGGTATTTTTAAAGATTAGCACTTTTTAATTTTCTCTGTGCAATATGTTGTGAAGGCTCAGTATGTGTTAGTTAGAGTGAAAGCCCACCTGGGAAACTCCAACTCCCATTGTCATTGTGACACGGCACACAAGTGCACACAACACACAACGAAATTGCCTTTATGCCTAACCCATGCAAGGGGGCTGCCCCCAATGGCGCCCCAAGGGAGCAGTGTGGCGGGACGGTACCAAGCTCAGGGTAGCTCAGTCATGGAGGAGGATGGGGGACAGCACTGGTTAATTACTCCCCCCACCAACCTGGCGGGTCGGGAGTCGAACCGGCAACCTTTGGGCTACAAGTCTGACGCCCTAACCGCTTACCCATGAATGTCCAAAGTGACGTGTCGTGATGTGGCTGCTGCTGGATGGATAAGTATGGCAAGAGTCTAGAGTGTGATTCTGTTCTTGTTTTTGTACTCTTTAGGATATTAGTCCATGGGGCATCAGGAGGAGTAGGCACTTTGGCCATACAGGTGTGACACACACACACACACACACACACACACACACACACACACACACACACACACACACACACACACACACACACACACACACACATACAGGAAACTAAATATTTCACTAGGGTGAGTCACCTAGCAGTCAGAGAGACAGACAGACAGCCAGCTAAGGTGTTGGAGATGAACAGTATCCACTTGAAAACACAAGCATGCCCATCTGTTTGGTAGCACACCCCCATACTTCATGATGGCCTCACCTTGTACATTTTTTGTGTGCGTCAGGGCTTGACATTGGCACCAGCCAAAAATGGGTAGAACTTAGCCGTGGCTAGTAATGATTTTTAGTCTCACTAGCCACTTTGGCAGGTAACATTCTTGGATATGACATATCTCAGTAGCATATATCCTGTCTTTGCACGTTGTGTTATATTTAGTTTCAAGAACCATCATTCAGATTCTATTTGGCTGATATATTTTAGGAAGTTTCATTTAATACACTGTGTCCTTAGCACTGATCATAGACTATATGCACGTCTCTGTGTCTGCATATCACATGCTTCTGTCTCCCTGGGCACGTGTGCGTGTGCGTGTGTGCGTGTGCGTGTGTGTGTGTGTGTGTGTGTGTGTGTGTGTGTGTGTGTGTGTGCCAGCTTCTGAAGGCCTGGGGTGGTCATGTTACAGCTACCTGCTTCCAGGAAGGTGTTGGCCTGGTCAAGGAGCTCGGAGCCGATGATGTC
This sequence comes from Engraulis encrasicolus, assembly GCF_034702125.1. Lineage (NCBI taxonomy): Eukaryota > Metazoa > Chordata > Actinopteri > Clupeiformes > Engraulidae > Engraulis > Engraulis encrasicolus. The sequence goes on from NC_085876.1 coordinate 51,925,743, forward strand.
ATCGACTGCACAGCTGGGGACGCGGCCTCCCAACTCGGCACGCTGCAAAAGTGTGTGTTGTCTGTTTCTACTGTAGTTTCCTGCAGTGGCCAGCGCTGCATTAGTGTTACTTTTCTTGCCATAGCAGCATGAAATGATATGCTGTACATATATAGTAACATCGTAAATTGTAGATTCTCTGTGAGGGCATCAGAACTGTGTATGAACACATGTAGAAGTATGTGCTTAATGGAAAAATATGAGCAGGTGTCCAACAGTGATATCAGCTGTCTATCTACCTGACGTCAATACGGCACAGCTGATGGTCCCACGACATGTTTCAGTAAGCTTATTTTTTTGTCCACCACGTTGAACTAAAAACACCCAGTCAGTCAAGTAAGTCTTAAATGAACACAAAACTCATCCAATGATTCATTAGAATTGTATAACTAATCTTTAAGACATTTTAAATATTTTAGGCATTTGCCAATACAAGCAAGATTGGCTTCTGATAAGGATCTGAGAAGGAGTAACTTGGTCTTACGTTGTAGGTTATTTAGGTGGAACAGTAGTATAAAAGTAAAAGTAGAAGTGAAAAACCCTGCCACAGATTCCTTCCAACACATGTGACTTCTTCAAGTAACTGGCTGTAGACCAAGCGTTATAACATCAGATCAAAAAAATGTTTGTAAAAGTTCTTGTACTGGCAAATGCTTAAAACAAGGTTTAAATGTCTTTATTCTAGTTCTACAGGGAGTTATTGGAGTTTTTTTGTGCTCAATTAAGACTGACTTGACTGACTCTGGGTTTTTACTTGAAAATAGAACATAAATAAGCTTGTTGAAATGTGTTGAACCATCAGTTGTACCGTGTTGACGTCATGTGGATAGACAACTGGCATCGCTGTTGCACAACGGCTATAATAGACTTTTTTGTTAAGCATTTATTTCTATGTGTCCATGCACAGTTTTGATGCCCTTCCTACGGGAAAATTTTCAATGTACTGTAAATAGAGAAAGCATTGAATGAGAAGGTGCGTCCAAACTTTTGGCCTATATTGTGTGTGTGTGTGTGTGTGTGTGTGTGTGTGTGTGTGTGTGTGTGTGTGTGTGTGTGTGTGTGTGTGTGTGTGTGTGTGTGTGTGTGTGTGTGTGTGTGTGTGTGTGTGTGTGTGACAGGTTTGATCTGATCCTGGACAACGTGGGCGGTGAGACCGAGAGCTGGGCCATGGACCTGTTGAAGCCCTGGGCGGGGTCAAAGTTCGTCACCTTGGTGTCACCTCTGCTTCGCAACACCGACGCCTTGGGCCTGGTGGACGGGGTCATGAGGTCAGGCTTGACCCTACACGACAAAGCCATCCGGGTACGGACACACACACACACACACACACACACACACACACACACACACACACACACACACACACACACACACACACACACACACACACACACACATACTCATATTCCTGTCTTTCGCATACCACTCATGTATACACCTGTTGGGTTGCCTCCTTTCATCATATTAGGCATAAATGCAATTTATTTGCTTGTACTGTGTGCTCTGTCACATTGGCAAAAATAGGACTTTCACTTTGATCCCAAACCTGTTTTTGGAATCTGGGTCCTTGGTCACCATACTGCTACATACTAAAACTGACAAAGAGTTTTCAGCCCAGGTTTTCAGCCCAGTGTGGTTGTTTAGGATGGCCATCTGTTAGCCTGGGAAATCCCATGCTGCTTTGCACCATCATTCCTATCTGCGTGGTTTATAACCCTCAGCGAGGGTTCCAGATCTTGGGCTCCAATCAGAGAGCAGGGAGGGATGGAAAGGCGACGACTGCAGTTTAAAAAAAAATATATACAACTGACATGATTGGCTATGGACTATGTTCATGCCAAATGACACATTCGTTAAGCCCAATAAACCACACCTTTTCCTACGAATAATTACATAGGTAGCCTCCAGTCTATCTCACTTGTGAGATCGTTTGGTGTTAACCAGGCAATCCATCTGTGGGTAAAACAAACTAAAACATACTGGGCGGGGTTTTTTTTTATAGATGTGTGAGCATACAGTAGAAATCAATAGAATTTAGTTGAAATTGGACGGGTATTAGTGCCACCAGGCGGATTTTGATTATTTGTCGGGCTGGAAATCATCGGTCACATTTGGCAACCTTCCTGAACATTGTGCATGAAGACTTTAAGGTTTTGCCAACAATGTGTCTTACAGCAAACCTATTTTATCATTGTCCAAATGAGGTATTCTGAGTTTGTCCGACATACATTGCTTTCATTTCCTTATTAGCTATTCTTGATACTGTAGTTCTTGCTTGTTCACAGAACTACAAAACAGGAATTGCTTTTTATAAGTATCCATATTATGTATGTGTTTTAAATGTGACCGTGAGATATGCATCGTCAAGCAGTTCACACAGCATCTGCCACCTTTGTTTGTTCCTTGTCAGACTCCTTAGCTATTTTCTTTTCTGTAGCATTGGTGTTTTTGCACCCTGCGCTAGAGATTTAGATTCTCAAGTATTTTATTACAATAACAATACAACAACCCCCCCCCCCCCCCCCCCCCCCCCCCCCCCCCCCCCCCCCCCCCCCCCCCCCCCCCACCCCCCCCCCCCCCCCCCCCCCCCCCCCCACCCCCCTCTCTCTCTCTCTCTCTGTGCCACAAACCCCTCTTTCAGAGTGTTACGAAAGGAGTGTTTTACCGCTGGGCATTTTATGTACCCGATGGGGTAGCACTGGATCGAATTGGTGAATTGGTATCCTCTGGAAAGGTAAGCACACGCACGCACGCACGCACGCACGCACGCGCACACACACACGCACGCACGCACGCACGCACGCACGCACGCACGCACGCACGCACGCACGCACGCACGCACGCACGCACGCACGCACGCACACACACACACACACACACACACACACACACACACACACGCGCACACACACACACACACACACACGCACATACACAAAGGCTTCCAGAGAAACTGGTGTGCCACACTGGCCCACTTGTCTCTGTTGCGTCATCATGGTAGATAACTGTTATGACTCAGCTGAATCTAGTTCAATGGTATGCTCTGTGCACTGTCTGTTGTCTGCAGTCAGCCAAGCAATCTGGCATACTTTTCTGTATTTAATTGGGAACATGCAAAATGTGATCTGCACTAGCCTGGCCTGAAAGAATAACAAGCCTACAGACCTATGTTCCAGGGAATGAACAAACACACACATAAACACACACACACACACACACACACACACACACACACACACACACACACACACACACACACACACACACACACACAGATCAAATAAAGATATGCTGTAACTTTGACTTATTGGGAAATATATCACACGCATGCAAGCAGACATTCTCAAAATAAGCTCAAAATAAGCTTCTACCCATCTGCCTTTTGTATACAGGGGTGAGACAAAATAATGGAAACACCTGTCATTTTAGAGTGAAAAGTTTCATGGCTCAAGTGGGCCAGCCTGTTGGCTGATCTTTATAAATTGCACATTGCACCAGTACAGTGAAGTGTGAAGATTCAATTAGCAGGGTAAGAGCACAGTTTTGCTTACAATTTTGCAATTCGCCTTTGGCTAAGCCCCGCCCTCTTTAGTTACAGTTGCTAGGTCGGACAGATAAACTTTCAATGCTGAGATATCAACGTGATTTATGCAGTGACTGCAAATCGCAGCAGTTATTCACTCATAATAAATAAAAAACGCATTCATAGTATTGTGAATATAAGTATTTATTTTCTGAACGGTCATGCGATGCATCACAGCTGTTATGGGCTCTTCTATGGGTATCGATAGGCATTGTAACCAGCACCATGGTAAGCTGAGCTCGCATATCTTTTGAGCCCTGACTCAAACTTGCTAGAGGAAAACGAAATCACACAACTTAATGGCTGTAGTCATCTTCAAAGCTACCACAGCAATGTGTAACATTAACATTTGGCGTTTATATCTTCAGTAGGCCTAGCTTAACAAAGTCACGTCCATCAGCTGCTAGTCAAAACACTCCTGCCGTGACCGATAAGCTTAGTTAACTTTGCTAGCGGTGTTTCTTCATTAATTAGGTCAGAAATCCAAAATCCTACTCTGAAACAGGTTCGTGGTTTGCTTACAACCTTACTGAAAAGGGACATGAATGAGATGGTGTCATGATCGGAGCACACAAAGTATGTTTTTGATCCGTGTGCTTTCTAGTCGAGTGTGAGGCTGCCGAGACCCTTCAAGGCAGACTATCCAGCTGCTAGTAATATTAGTCCGGTTTTAGGTAAAGAGGAAAGTGATTACCACCTGTTACATCGCGGGGAAACTTGCACATTTGTCACAAATACCCCAGGCACATTTCCAATCATATTTTAATAATACGACCGTATTTGGCTAACTACTTGAAAACATGCGATTTCAGCATTGAGTTCAATGGAGCGCTGTCAAAACTGTCCGAGGTTTGTCCGAGGTCGTCCTTTTGCTGCGCTGTGATTGGTCAAAAAGCACTTTAGGGCGGGCCTTAGCCAAAGGTGAATTCACACAACACTATGGGTGACATTTCAGAGTTCTAAAAACAGCAAGTCTTTGTGATGTTTCAAGAGCCACGGTATACAAGGTAATGTCTGCATACCATCAAGAAGGATGAACCACATCCAACAGGATTAACTGTGGCTGCAAGAGGAAGCTGTCTGAACTCTCTAAAAGGGATGTTTGGGTGCTAACTCGGACTGTATCCAAAAAAACATAAAACCACAGCTGTTCTGGTTCAATGTCCAATTAATGAAGATTGGCCAGCAGGCTGAGCCATGAAACGTCCCCCTCTAAAATGACAGGTGTTTCCATTATTTTGTCTAACCCCTGTATATACCACACCAAGGTTCACGTTAGCCTGCTGTGGCCGGACATTGGCAAATTCATGAATGACCGGCAAATTAAAATGTGACCGGCCAAAATGTCCGACACAAAATGATTACAATCAGTAAATAATATTAGCTCATTTTAAATACTAAATGTTACAAAACACCAGTAATATGAAACTGAACATATGAAACTGAACAAAGCTGAAATTGTGAATAGCCTATGTAAATTAACGTGTTATAAACAGCACGCAACAGTGTTGCATGCGCTCTCATCCCCCACGTCGTGGTCCCCAATCATGTTATGATTCCCAATCACTTGACTCACGCTGACTGCTGCTGCCGTCGAGGAACAATTCTGTTTTTGTTATGTTACCAATATAGCCTATCAGTGAACACAACAAAGGGCATTGCATTTGCCGTTTTATGCCCAGTCGCGAAGTCAAGCCTAACTGTTTGGGACTCAATGCTATGGCATGCGCAGCATCGCAGCATGGAATCACTTTCAAATGAAACATTTCAGAGAACGATGTGCACATGAGAAGTCCCAGTGAAAGCACATGCAGGGCTTTATAACTTTTTTCATCACCGGCCATTTTTCTTTTTTTCTTTTTCTTATAGTGGATGTAACTCACACGGCCACATAAAGAGCGTTGTACGTTTTTGAGAGCGCAGGAACACAACGCAATTCAGTTCAAATTTCAGTAGCGTTGTTGCCGTTACTGCACTACCATTACAGTCATCACCTCGTTACCCAATTTGAGTAGGGAAATCCTCTTCGGGTTTGCTGTTTTGAGTCAATAACTTAGGCTAGATCTGCGCGCAGCACGTTGGCTGGCTGTTTTTTTCCCTCTTTCAGTCGAGCTGTCGGGTGTGTGAAAGAGAGCGCGCGTTTGCTCCCCGTGCATAGCCTACAAGCAGGGCTCTAAATTAACACCAGCCAATTGGCCAAATGCCAGTGAATCTTAAGTTTTGCTGGTAGAAAAGACAAATTTACTAGCCACTTTGACCTATTAGTGAGTGTGTGTTTGGCTAATATGAGGGAAGGTCCGTTAAATATTCCAAATGTCTGGTATTCTGCAATACAGCCAGCCACTTGTCCGGCCAGTAAGAATTCTAGCGTGAACACTGTACCACACACAAAGCCATGCACACATGGCACTTACAGCAAATAAATCTTAGAATTTCTATTTTTCATGTTTCCCCTCACCTAGCAATTATGTCCTACAAAGGCAAAGTGCACTAACTACAGCGATACTGCAACTGAGATAAAGCCCTTCAAAGTACATACTATGGGTATATTGGATATTGCGTTTACTGTACATGACCAGAAGACTTTATCACAAGATAAAGGAGGTGTCATGAAGACCATATTCAGGCTAAACTTGATTTTGATCAAACGTGTAGTTACTGCACTTTTCCTTTGTAGGGCAGAATGCATAGCAACAAGCAATGCCCAGGATGAGCTTATGCACACACACACACACACACACACACACACACACACACACACACACACACACACACACACACACACACGCATGCGCACACACGCACAGGGTGGGGCAGACAGCAGAGGAGAGGACGGACACTGCTGCTGTGGGGCACTAGATAAGAGGGAGAGGGAGCAACACTGCTACACACACTCAGGCACCCTGCCAAGTTCTCAATAGGGCTCCTACCACCCATACAAGAGGGCCCTGTGCCCCAGAGAAAGTGCCCTGCTTGCCCCCATATAGCCATGCCTCTGGACACGCAGCATTTTGGGATTCTTGTGCGCAGCGGCCTATTTGATAACATCAAAAACCTATGTATAGATATGACAGATAACATATGTATGCGCTACTGGGACTAAGTAAACTCTGGTGACGGTGACAGAGGGCACACAAGGAAATAGAAAAGAGAAGAAGAGTGTGCAGGTGTACGGCACCACTACATAACAAGGGGAGATTAATAGGGAAGACGCACGCACACGCACACGCACACGCACACACACACACACACACACACACACACACACACACACACACACACACACAGTATAACCTAATGGTGACCCACATGATGTCCTGCCCTGTCAGCCATGGCTCAATGGTTAGAGTGCTGGCCTCTAAATCAGAGGTTTGCAGGTTCAAATCCCACCCTTACCAGCACCTTCACCCATGGCTGAAGTGCACTTGAGCAAGGCACCTAACCCCACATTGCTCCAGGGTCTGTAACCAATACCCTGTACCTAAATAACTGTAAGTCGCTTTGGATAAAGAAGCGTGCAGTGTAATGTAATGTTCTGTTCTGTCCTGTGCTGTGCTGTGCTGTGTGTCCCTCCTCTCGCCCTGTAGATTCGGCCCGTGGTGGAGGCCACCTTCCCCTTCTCCCAGGTCCCCGAGGCCTTCCTCAAGGTGGAGACGGGCCAGGCCCGGGGCAAGACAGTCATCAGCGTAGCAGCCACGGAAGAAGAAGAAGCTGAATCATCCTCCACCTCCCCGCCCTCCTCCTCCTCCCCCCATATCCATGGTGACGGCCCCTCCCCGGTGACGGCCACACAGTCGGACGTCCATCCCCCTGCTGCTGCTGCTGCTGCTGCTGTCGTGACGTCACTCCTGGCTGAAGAGCAGGGTCACCTTCACAGCCACACACCTGCTGTTGCCACCGCCAGCGGGCCCCATGTGGCAGACGACACCTCGGGTACATCACAGCCGCCATCACCTTGACCTTGACCTTGACCTTGACAAATATTTGTCTTCTTCTCAATCCACCTATTTTATTTATTTCAATTGTTGTTAATCTAACCAGTGGTGTAGTCCACGTGATATGCAGGTATATGCCGCATACCCACCAGAAAACAGCAGGGATTTCCACATACCCACCTAAAATGGCCAACTTTTCCGTATGGCCATTTAAAATGTATTATTATTCAGGGGCCTATTTCGAATGGCCAACTCAAAGCCTTGGAATATGTATTATCTTGAATGTTGTTTTCACAATGTACAGGTTTCCATTATCAAGTGCGCTATTCAAAACAGATCACCAAAACAATGACACGTGCGGCAAAATGTTCACATTATCTGTAAAAAGGCAATCTAAGCAGTTATCAGGGACGCCTCCATGTCTGTAGTCAACCAAAGACTTGTTTTTATTAATCTAGAAACATTCCTACAGTTTGAATGACAGCTCAAAGATGAACAGAGAGAGGTGTGTATGCCCGAAGGCACCCGTCTCCACTTACTGAGGGAGCTGGAGAGAGTCATCAACTCACTATTTTGTATATAAATGTATCATAAAGTAGGCTAATGTTACTTGGCCTGTTCATGTTACACCTGCTGATAAGACTGGCACTTGCCCACCTACTACTGTCACATTACCACCACATCACGTGGAGTCTTGTGTTCGAAAGCATTTCGTCTTTTGATGTGCTAGCATTCAGTATATTCAAGACTAGCATTCAATATTGTCAAAGTAATTTACACTCACAATAATAATAATGAATAATTACAGGAATTACAGGTTTCATTTCTAAACATTTTTTTAGACTTACAGTAATACAGTAATACAGTATGTGTATAGGGTAAATGTACATGTATATAGATTACTATGGAATTGTATGTCTCATTGAGGCTACTATGGTACCAATGGCCTTTGTGGGTAATTTCATACATAGCATGTCCATGTGTGATTCAGCGTTTTTGTGTAGGCCAGAAGTGTAATCTGGTCCCTTTAGATCTCTCAGGCCACTGACCAATTTCACCACACCATCCCTGCACCATAGCCTACAATTATTTTTTTTATTATTTTTCTTATATTCTAACAAAGTCCTTATGAACTTTACAGGGTCAAATATATAGAACACTAAATGTTGCAATGACGACACCTGTGACTGTCTAGAGATGACCCCCGACCCCTAGTGTGGGAACCATATGCGCATATGTCTGCCCAAATATGCCGAATATACAAAAAAGTAGACTACACCACTGAATTTAACTAATTGTTAATCACATTGAGCTTGCATGTCTTGTATGAATTGTGATGTACAAATAAAGTTATTATTAGAATTCATGACTGTTGTTATTATTATTGTTGTCATCAACAGTAGCAGAAGCTTCAGTGGCAGCAGCACCAGAACGCAGCACCCAGGAGGTAATGCTAGACCAGGTGGCAGAGGCCGGAGACAGCTTAGAGGCTCTGGAGAAAGACAAGCTAGAGGCAGCCATGGGGGACAAAACAGAGGCCGCCAAGGGAGACCAGGCAGAGGCCGCGACAACAACCTCGGACAGTTCGTCTGATTCGTCATCTGAAAGCTCCTCTGACTCTGACTCTGACGAAGAAGGGTCAAGTGCAGAGGCAGCGCCGGGCTCTACCACCACCACCACCACACCCACAGCAGACACAGAGATCCCAGCGGTCCCCAGCCCAGAGGGCACGATGACGGGTGACGGCTCGATAACGACAGCAGACACCAGCGCTGATAATCGGGTCGATACATCCGGGTCGTCTCAGGCCACAGCAGCCACCGAGAGCACGGCAGGAAGCACCGATAGCAATGACGTCACTGCCAGTGGGTCGAAACAGGCCACGGATGACACCAATACTACTACTACTACTACTGGAACTCCGACCCGGGAATAATATGCTCTTTACCAGTGTAGCTGGGTCAGCCCACATACATTTCTCGTGGTGGCAAACAATTGGGTGCATGTGCAGACAGGAATTCCAAAAGGCTACACGGCTAGGTGCTTAACATTAGAAGTCCCATTAGAGCCCAGCTCAGTGCATGACAAGAAATTGTTGCAGGGGCGGAGCAGGGGGGCAGGGCATAGGGGCCAGGGACCCCGGGCCTCACCACTTGGTCGATCGCCAAACATCTCGCAGGGGCCCCTTTTACGATATTTCGTGGGCCCAACGCCCACGTGCACATTTCCATGCTGAACAGCAAACTCAGTATTTATCAACTGAGTTCAGATGCAAAACCCCCTAAGTGCCTTTTCAGAAAATAATCTTAATTCATTTTTATTTAATACAAAGCTATAAAAATTGCATATTTTTTATTTTATTTATGTAATATAACTATTTATATGTATTATCAAGTACATGAATGTAAACCAAACCAACAATGGGGTTCTCTAAAAATATAGAAGTGCAGGTCTTCAGAAATGGAGTTAGGGGGTTTTGCATCAGAACTCTTCTATTATATTTAATGACCAGACGTTATTTATAGCCCATTACTATGGCAGACTCCAGCACGCCATATGTCAGACGGAGGCCTCTGACACATCTCCCGCCCCCCCATCACAATGCCAGTGCTCCGCCCCTGACCTGTTGTCTTGTCGGCTGGTAATATTGTCCACTTTCTCAGACGGTTTACTGTCAATGACACCATTCAGGAGAAGATATTGTCAAGTCGCTCGGAATTCTTTAGTATGCTCATGTGTGATTGCCATGACATAACTGATATAACTCAATTTACATATAAAATGATTCTGATGTACACCCGTTAAGATAGCTATCCCAGAATGGAGTCAGGTAAGTACAGAAACCACAGAAACCGCTGCAATATCCAGCTGACGAGAAAACTGGCTCTAACCACCCACTACAACTGCTCCAACGGGACTTAAACACCTAGCCACGCAGCATTTTGGGATTCTTGTGCGCAGCGGCCTCTTTGATAACATCAAAAACCTATGTGTAGACATGACAGATAACATATGTATGTGCTACTGGGACTAAGTAAACTCTGGTGACGGTGACAGAGGGTACACAAGGAAAGTGTGCAGGTGTACAGCACCACTACATAACAAGGGGATATTCATGGGGAAGGCACGCACGCACGCACGCACGCACGCACGCACACACACACACACACACACGCACACGCACACAGGCCTACATGTACAGTAAGGACAGACAGTTGCCGAGATGAAAGATGTTTCTGTCCACTCCAGTTGTCTCACACATACAGAGTTGTGAGAGGCCATGGAGGTCTCTTACCTTCTCTCATGCACACCCCGGCTCTCACCCACCCACACAAACATTCTCTCTTTCTCTCTCACACACACGGTATAGTGTAGCTGACAGGTGAGCACACACTTCCACTGTCACCTGCCCCCGCACTGCTCTTTCAGTTGTCCTTCAGTTATCATCCTTCATAAAGACATGGCTCAGCATGGGTTTAGGTATCGCAGGTTCTTTCCCTTTCTCACGTCCCTCATTCTCTCTGCTTCTGTGACACACACACATATCTCTTTCTCTATTAATATTGTCTTCAAAGATGTAACTGCTGTTTGACTGTGTTAAGCGTATGTTTGCTTGGATACACACACACACACACACGAAACCTCTGCCTACCTCAAGAAAACTATCTTTCCAATCCCAACGACTCCATAGTCTCAGACCAGATCAAACAAGCTTTAGGTCTTTATTCTGACCTCATAGGTGAAGGGCCCACCCTGGTGTGTGTCTGTGTGCCTGTGTGTGTGTGTATGACACCTGAACGTGTCCATGTGTATTTGCCCATGTGGTGTATTAGTAAATGCAATAAAATCATGGGATCTCATGGTATGTCTTTGTGTGACTTGTTAGTGTTATAGTTTCATGTCATGAACAAGTTCATTCCAAAGCAGACATAGCAGCAATTGCACATTTATTACATCAAACAAAGTCAACAGTCTTAAAATCAAGAAGGTGTGTTTTTAGACAATATAGATAGAAAAGTAAAAATAGAAGTCATTGAAAAGTTTGGTATCTCTTTTGCCCTTTGTTCTTTACAGTGTGTATGTGCATCCTCTCCAATGAAGAGAATACTGCCATATACTCTATAATTACATGAATCCTCAAATCTACAGAGTGAAGAATATAAAGGCAATCTCAGTTCATATGTAGTAAATAATGGACATATTAACAGTAACTAGAAGTCAATTACATACAGTATATAGAGAGAGCTTGTGAAACAGGAAACCATCACAGGTTGATGACTGTACAAAATCTTCCATGTGAAGAGATCAAGTCCTCCGTTCTGCTCAAATGCTCAGCAGAACGCCCTTCTATCCTGAGTCCTCTGTCCAATGTCCTCTTGTATGTACAATTTCAGTGTGAGGTACGTATTTATGTTGAAGGCTGGTGAGTGCTTAGGGCCAACGGGATGTCTGCTTTTTCAATATTGCCGTTTTGGATGCTGTGGGCCCCACGGTGCAGCTGCACAACAGGGACAACTGGCCCCACGGTGCAGCTGCATGACAGGGACTACGGGCTCCACGGTGCAGCTGCATGACCAGGTTCAAAGAGTCCACGGTGAGGCTGCATGTATGAGTTTATGGGCTCCACGGTGCAGTGGCATGCACTGTATGAGTCTTTGTGGACTCACACTGCAGCACAAAGTCTATGGGCCCTGTGATGCAGCTGCAAGTCTGAGCCTATGGGCCCTGTGATGCAGCTGCATGTCTGAGCCTATGGGCCCTGTGATGCAGCTGCATGTCTGAGCCTATGGGCCCTGTGGTGTGGCTGTGAGAGTAGGAGTCTGTGGGCCGTGTAGTGAAGCTACAATCCATCTTCTTTCACACAGCTGCTCCACAGAAGACCACAGGTTTTGCTTGTCACAGCAGCTCAAAGCTCCACCTCTGATTCAGCTTGCTCTGGTTAAATGTATTCAGCATCACATGGTGTCTGTCATATTGTTGTCCTCCTGAAAAAAAATAAAGCGGAAGAGTTTGAGAAAATGCAGCACTTCCAGTAATAGAAAACGGGCTTCACGGTTTGACCACATGACCCTGGTTACCTTAGATCCGTAGTGCTGTGTGTGTCTAAAAACACCCTGATTATTAATGTATAACAGCAATCGGATAGTGCGGGGG
>NC_085876.1:51956053-51958553 GCF_034702125.1 Engraulis encrasicolus
AAGTATTATTGCAGCTAGTCACCATCTCTTGGACAATTACTCTACTCAAACCTCAGAAATGTTAAACTTAGTTGGATGCATATAGAAATGTTAATTTGATGCATGTTAGTTGGATATAATGTATGTACAACCATATCCATACCTTTTACCTTTCTCTGTTGTGATTCCAATTATTTGTATGACTGCTTTGGCAACATGAGTGTATTCATATTCGTCATGCCAATAAAGCTCTTTGAATTGAATTGAATTGAATTGAATTGAATTGAATTGAATTGAATTGAATTGAATTGAATTGAATTGAATTGAATTGAATTGAATTGAATTGAGAGAGAGAGGGGGAGAGGGGGAGAGACAGAGAGAGAGAGAGGGAGAGAGATGGAGAGAGAGAAAGGGAGAGGGAGAGAGAGAGAGAGATTCAAAGCTCGTTTATTTAACCATCTGTGCGTCATCTTACAAACAAATCATCCTTCACTTACAATCCAATGTGAGTGGTATCCCCCCCCCCCACCCCCCCAATTACACATTTAAAACCACCTCCCCATTCGCAGCTTTGTGACACAACAAGCCCCCCACTCCCCATACAGCCATAAAAGAGTCCATCTCCTCAATAAGTCTGCCATACGCATACTCAATTTTGACCCGCGCTGCCACCATTCCTTGGCAGACTTCAAGTGGATCACAGGACCCCACCCCCAGCAACTTGCTTTTCCGTGTTTTCCAGATGGCTAACTTGGCAGACCCCAGCAGAAAGTTAATTAGGCACACCTCATTTTTTCTCTTCACACTGTACCCAAGCCCACTGATAAACAGTTCCTGGGAAAAGACCACCCCAATTTTTAAAAACCACAATTTGAGACACTCAAAAAGTTCCCCAAGCCTTTCACATGTTAAAAAAAGGTGTACAACAGTCTCCTCCCTCCCACAAAACAAACAGTTCTCCCCTACTGCTGGATCAAGCCGTGCTACATGTCTATTTGTTGCAATCGCCCAATGGATAAGCCGCCACTGCAGGTCGGCCGTACGCTTTTCAATTGGTGGCTTGTATAAAGTCCTCCAGCACCCCCCCAGGGAGAAGCGTGGCCCAAACACCCCTGACCACCTCCATCCGGGCACCCGCTTCAGCGCTGACCGATGCTGAACTCTTATGCTGGTCATGTAGAGTACTTTCCTGTCCATATCCTCAAAGGGTTTAGCCACCAAGTCCCCTTCAAAGTCGTCCTCCCCCCTCCTCCACTGTGGGCAACACCCTTAGTGAAGGAAAATGGTAGTTCGTTTCCCAGCCCTCTGGGGACCCTCAGCTCTCCAGTGCCTCCCTGCAGGCGCCTGGCAGCGCTGACTTCACTTCCTCCAACACCCTTTCCAAGAGGCGTAAGGAGTGCATGCCAGTTCTGTGCTGCAAAGAGGCTGCCGTTCTCCAGCCGCCCGTATTCCGCAGGTGCGCCAGCATGGTTATGCCGGCCCTCATCAAGCACCTTTGGACACTGTCAGATGATAGTGTCCTACATCTTAGTAAGGAACTGTGGAACAACGGTTCCCCCATGACCCAGTCCACAGCCTGCACAAGGTCTCTTCTGGCCCTGAAGACCCCCTGCCAGGCGTGCACCACAGATCTGTAGAAGGGGGTTAGCCTATTCAAGTCCAACGTGCCCGGTTCGAGTAGAAACAGCTGCTTGTCGTAGCCCATTGGTGTCGCCTCCCTCAAGAGTGAGAGGGCAACTTCCGTCCACAGCAGGTCTTCTCCATAAAGCAGTCTTTGCGCTGCCTGCAGACGCAGGGTGAGCAGACGACAGGTCAGATTCACCAGCCCCTGCCCCCCCTCCCAAACAGGCAGGTATAGCACAGGAGCAGGCAGCCAGTGTTGGCCAGTCCAGAAAAAATCCACGAATTTGCTCTGAAGCTCCCTCATCAGCTGACTTGGTGGTTCCAGAACAGTAAGCCTGTGCCATAGTGTGGAGGCGGCCAGGTTATTTACGACCAACACCCTCCCCCTGTAGGAGAGCTCAGGTAGCAGCCAGTTCCATCTAGACATCCTAGCACACACTTTATCCAGCAGCCCATCCCAATTATTTTTTTTGTACTCTTCCGTACCTAAATACACCCCAAGGCATTTCATCCCCTCCCTGCCCCATTGAACACCCCCCGGTAGTGCAGGTGCACCCCCCCTCCCCCATTCCCCCACTAAAAAACCCTCACACTTTGCCCAATTTACTTCTGCTGAGGACGCCCTCCCATACACCTGTAATGCATTACATAATACAGAGACATCATCTTTACCAGAAATAATGACAGTCACATCATCAGCATAGGCAGAAAGGGAAATAGTAGTCCCTGTGAGAACCCCAGGCACCACCACCCCATTTAAGTTTCTCCTTAGTAGGCACAGTAAGGGCTCAATGGCCAGGCTATAGAGTTGTCCCGACAGGGGACAGCCTTGCCTGATGCCTCTCTCCACTTGTACAGGACAACTAAGCCCTCCCCCAACCTTCAGTAGCACTGATGC
>NC_085876.1:51976053-51978553 GCF_034702125.1 Engraulis encrasicolus
TGCCGACTGTTAATCCAGACTATACGTATGTACAGTATTATGGTTGCCGACTGGTTAATCCAGCGTGCAGGACAAGCATCAAACTTTTACGTACACATACACACGCACACACACACACACACACACACACATGCGCACGCGCACACACACACACACACACACACACACACACACACACACACACACACACACACACACACACACACACACACACACACACACATGCGCACGCACACACAAACACATACATTACGTACTCACTCACACACACACACATGCGCACGCACACACAAACACATACATTACGTACTCACTCACACACACATCAAACTTCCACGCCTGGCGATCAATAATTCAGACATGCGCTTGTCAGGATCTATCACAGCAGCCCTGATGGAGACACACACACACACACACACACACACACACACACACACACACACACACACACACACACACACACACACACACACACACACACACACACACACACACACACGTGCGTGTGCATGTGTGTCTAAGGGGAATGTAAGTTGCAATATACAATACAGTCGTTGAAAAAAGTTTTGTCGCCTTTTGTCGCGGGGAGGGGTAAATATTATTCATAATTTTTCTTTATTCAGGCCTCACGAAGTCGTTTAGAACAGTCTATTTTATGTTACCTTATAGGCTTTACAATGACAACCTGTATTCATTATGTAACATTCCAGTGTCACATATTTCAATTTGAACTGATTTTTTTGTCCAATTCAACTAACAGTGGATCAACATAATTTTCAAGTGATTTGGAATGTGCCACATGGACTAAAGGCCTAATGAATTCAGGTTGAGACATCACTAAAATGCAACATTGAGACATGTTCATGGAGTTCATCTAAAAAGTGTGTGGGCCTTGTGTGAATTGGCATGGAATAACACACGCAAGATCTGCTGCAGTTCAAGCCTAGGCCTACATACTTTTTGTATTTTCTGTCATCTGTCATTTATTTTTTAATTTTTTTATTTAACCTTTATTTAACCAGGAAAAATAAACCCGTTGAGATTAAGAACCTCTTTTACAAGGGTGTCCTGGCCAAGTGGCGGCTCAAGTTACAAAATTAAAATTACACAGTTGCATTAAAATAACAAATCAAGTAAAATAACACGTCAATTGAAACAGTTACAGACAATAGACTCTGTCTCAAGTGATCTCATCTTAGAATTAAAATCTCTCAATGGAATCAGATCTGTTAGTTTCAAGTCCTTTTCTGCCCTACAAAGCAAAAAGGCAGTAACTGCACAGAGCTCCAACCTGAGTATAATGACTTTTAAATGATCCTGTAGTACAGTCTAAGTAGTTTTGGGGAGATTATTGACATGCAACAGTTTTGTTACTTTATATTACCACCTTTTATGCAAATGTATAATTTTAGTTAAATTTAACCTTTGATATATATGTCATTTAAGTCATAGTAACTGTTTTCCACAACAACACAGTTACTGCCTTTTTGCTTTGTAGGGCAGTTTTGTAGATTGTTCCATGAGGTAGGGGCTGAAAACACAAATGCTCTCTTCCCCTGTTCTGTGCGGAAGCAAGGGACAGAGAGTAACAAATGGCCTTTAGAGCGCAGCTCCTATGTTATAACCTTACTGTCACCACAATTGTAATGGCTATGTCTTAATCTGCTACTTAAGCATCTCTTCATAGTCATAGCAATGTTGTTCTGATGTAGTTGAGTATTTTCAGCAAATAGTGAATAGGCCGGCCGGGCGCCGGCGACCCCATCTGCTCTAAGAGGCTACGAGCTGTATCCCTACCATGTTTCACTTTAGGCACCATGTAATTTTTTTCATATTATTCACCTGCAACATCATCCAGTTTTGATGCTATCAGTTGTCTACACACTTCAATCCCCTTTGTGTTCTTTTTACTACATTATTACATTATATTGCACTTAGCCGACGCTTTCATTTATTCAATGCGACTTACAACTATTACTTTTCAGGGTATTGGTTACAGTCCCTGGAGCAGTGTGGGGTTAGGTACCTTGCTCAAGGCCACTTCAGCCATGGATGGAGGTGTAGGGAGAGGTCAGGGGGGATTCGAACCGGCAACCCCCAGATTGAAAGACCAACTCGCTACGGCCATGGCTGCCCCATTATTAACAATAGGCCAAGCTCTCGGTCTCCTGAGGAAGCCCTGAGGAAGGTCAGGAGACCGAAAGCTTGGCCTATTATTAAAAAGAACACAAAGGGTGTGCAGACATTTTTCTTTCAATTTTACACAGTTTTTGTTTCTGTTTGGCATCTTTTAATCGAGAGTGTGGTGTGATCCGGTTAAACACAGATGCTATCAGTTTTAAAATGATTGATCTTGGGAACATGACTTCAGAGTATGAGTCCCATTAGCCTTCATTTTTGTCAGAATTAGGCCTGACATACTCTTGGCTGGCTTTTTTTGTGACAGGACAGTGGGAGAGACTTTTTGGTGTTTCCCTCTCTCTGTCTCTCTCTCTCTCTC
>NC_085876.1:52011053-52018553 GCF_034702125.1 Engraulis encrasicolus
AGGAGGAGGAGGACAAGGAGGAAGAGGAAGAAGAAGGAGGAGGAGGAAGAAAGAGGAGGAGGAGGAAGAGGAAGAAGAAAGAGGAGGAGGAAGAAGACGGAGGAGGAGGAAGAGGAGGAGGAGGAAGAAGAAGGAGGAGGAGGAAGAGAAGGAGGAGGAAGAGAAGGAGGAGGAGGAGAAAGAGGAAGAGAAGGAGGAGGAGGAGGAGGAGGAGGAGGAGGAGAGTAATATGAGGAGGAGGAGGAAGAGAATGAGGAGGAGAAGATGAGAAACAGGTGGAGGAGGAGAAAGAGAAAGAGAAGGAGGAAGAAGAGGAGGAGGAAGAGGAGGAGGAAGAGGAAGAGGAAGAGGAGGAGGTCACCTGAGTTTTTAGAGGAGGTGATGACTGATCCTGGCGTGGGGCACTGAGCGATTGTAGTCATATTTTATTGTGTTAAGACATTGTAACTCTACTGTAGTCATATTTTATTTTGTTAAGACATTGTAGCTCTACTTAACATTTAGCTGCAAATCCACGTAAGTAACTGGCGCAGGTTTCAAGTGTTCATTCCTTGGTGTGCGAGTCACAGTGTGTGTGTGTGTGTGTGTGTGTGTGTGTGTGTGTGTGTGTGTGTGTGTGTGTGACCACATTCCTGTTACAACTTCGGTGCGGCGCATAAAATCTCCTCTCAGTCCAAAACCACAGATCCACGTGTTTTAAATTAGCAAACTGTTTGTTCTCATTTACAACGTCTCTCTCTTCTCTCTCTCCACCATCCCTCTCTTCTCTCTCTCCACCATCCCTCTCCTCTCTCTCTCCACCATCCCTCTCTCTCCTCTCTCTCCACCATCCCTCTCTCCTCTCTCTCTCCACCATCCCTCTCTCTCCTCTCTCTCCACCATCCCTCTCTCTTCTCTCTCTCCACCATCATTCTCTTCTTTCTCTCCACCATCCCTCTCTTCTCTCACTCTCTCTCTTCATCCCTCTCTTCTCTCTCTCTTCTTCCCTCCATTCTCTTTATCCCCCCACTCCTCACTCTCTACATCCCTCCATCTCTCTCTACATCCCTCCATTTCCCTCTTCTTACCTCCATTCTCTATATCTCTCCACTTCTCACTCTCTTCTCTCCATCTCTCTACTCTACTCTACTCTCCCCGTTTTTCCTTTTTTTCTCGCCCTGTAAAAGTTCCCGCTTTTAATCACGAGCAAAGCATTCCACCGCTTGCGGAGCATTTGAGGATACGGTCACCATTGACAACCAGCTGTCAATAGTCGTAGTGACGTCACGTCACCGCCGGGGGATTTTCCGCCTAAAAAGGGGATTATTATGGGGTTTATTATGCACATGAAGAGACCCCGCCCACACATGAAGAACAACAGCCAATAGGATACACGCGGTCGGCGGAGAGTCAAAGCCATGCGTGGTCGGAGGAGGGCAAGCCCGAGACCCTCCTGGCTGTCAGCGTGAACCCCAATCACGGCGCCCCTCTCCGGGCTCTCGGGGTGGGCGGAACCCCCCGGTCCCGGTCCCGGTCCACGGATCTGGATGTCGCTCACAGTCATGAGCAGAACACGGGCAGCAATTGATGAAAGTGACATCATCACAATCGTCCCCGACACACACACACACACACACACACACACTCACTAGGCCTACTCGCCTCTCGCATGGAGCAGGCGTGTCGTCAACAGGTTGCTCGTGTCCTCAGAAGAATTTTAATATTTAGGGAAACTTCCAGACTGGCATGGAAGCGTTGGTTAGAATGCGAACAGATTTCTGTGACTACAGCGCTCACAACAAATTGTGAAACAATAGTAGGCTAAGTCCTACTCGACGTGTCTAAACAAAGACAACAACAAAAACACACCCAAATAACAGCCATTTTAACCATGGGCGACGATTTCAGTCACGTTTATTCGCTCAGAAAACGCACAATATCCACTGTATTTTCGACATTACCTCTCCAATGAAACTGCATTATGAAAAATGCGAGTCCCCCCCCTCCCCCTCTCCTCCACTCTCCTCTCCTCTCCTCTGTTTTGAAGGGAGTGACTTGAGGAGGGGTTGTCCAATTATCTGATAGTACCGTTTATCCACCAGCTACAGCGCCGTCACACACACACAAACACAAACACACCATCTAGCTACACAGCGCCGTCACACACACAAACACACCACCATCCAGCAACACACAAACAAGGAAGAGGAGCCGACGTGGAGGGAATGATCATTTGAAAATACGAACGGGCAAGACAGCGAGGAAAAGAAACCAAAACAACGCACGCGGGGTCGGAGGGAAATTCATTCACAGCAGGTCATCAGCAGCCGGCACGCGTTGCCATCAAACCAAAGAGCGCGTGAGACTCACCCACGGCGCGGCTGGACGGACGGGCGCGTGGCGTGTTTCGTCTGGAAATCTGACTGCGGCTTTATAAATGATTCACGCGACCTTATTTTGGGGAGGGAGTAGTAATTGCGGTCGCGCTGTGTGTTAGGCTACTATCAGTTGTGACTACGTTCGCGTGAGCAAGCTTGCATGTGAAGCCGGTTACAAACCTGCAGAGTGGATTTCGAGACTGGAGAGAAAGAGAGAGAGAGAGAGAGAGAGAGAGAGAGAGAGAGAGAGAGAGAGAGAGAGAGAGAGAGAGAGAGAGAGTCTGCAGAAAGTCCATTGATTTCACTCTTTAGTTTTCGGGCTTCATGGTAAATTAAATTCCAATCGCGTGTACAGCCGGGGCCGTCTGTCAACTCGAGTCGTCTGCCGGAGAAATCAACTGTTGCTGCTGCTGCCCAGCGACTGAAGAAGAAACCAGATTTGTGTCTCCTCCTAAATCTTTGATGCCTGCGCTGTGGCATTGAATTTGGCCAGAATCGATGACGGGCGCTAGTTTAGCCACCGAATTCGTTCTTCATGGACATTTTCAACGCACTGAATTTGTCGGACGGCACTGTTCAATTAGCCTACCATGGAAAACAACAAGGCTTTTGTTTCTATAGATACTTTGGTTCTATTATTATTTAGGTGTTGTTGGGTGTTGATACCGCAGCTCATCAGCAGGCATCATACGGAATGACCAGCCTCCCCACGATAGCTGCCTTCAGGCGTTTGTGATATTTGGGATTCGTTTTTGTTTTGGACTGTGACAGACACAAGAAGGGGGCGATTGGACGTTTTGTTTTCCACAAGCCCATCCAGGCTGCTGTTTGGATTTATTTCCTGTTGGTTTTGATTTCTCCTCTCCTGACCTTGCCAGCCGGCGGTCTACAATCTCAACAGCGCAAATGTTGATGATGGAAAACAACAACGGTATGGAGCATCACGCGCATCAGGTTGACTCGGAATATGAGCCACACAGCCGGCCACGCTCGTGCACCTGGCCGCCACCGCCACCGCCGTGTCCAGAGGGTATCCCGGGAGGAGGGGAGGACGACAACCGGGAGGATAACCGGCATGGTTTACCCGGTTTACCCTTGGCGTCTGTGAAAGTGGAGCCGTTCACCGTGCCAGCGTGCCGCGGCGGCGGGGCGCCGTTAGACATGCAGCACCCCGCCGGCGCCCCAGCACCGATCGCGGCAGCCACGGCACCCGCGTGCATGTCCGTTACCGGGGCTGCCCTCGATGTAGTAGCCGGACAGCAGCAGCTACGCAAATCCAAATCCTCGAGACGGAACGCGTGGGGCAATCTGTCGTATGCAGACCTCATTACGCGCGCGATTGAAAGCACCCCCGAAAAACGGCTCACTTTGTCCCAGATCTACGACTGGATGGTCCGCTTTGTGCCGTATTTCAAGGATAAGGGAGACAGCAACAGCTCGGCAGGATGGAAGGTAAGGGCTTGCGGTTCCCCTAAATGGTGTGTGTGTGTGTGTGTGTGTGTGTGTGTGTGTGTGTGTGTGTGTGTGTGTGTGTGTGTGTGTGTGTGTGTGTGTGTGTGGCTATGGTTTCCCCCAGTGTGATCCTCGCAGCGCGCAGTGGTGGGGTTAAACGGGGTGTCTGGCTTAGTCACACACGTGAACTGTGCATGCAGTGAAGACTGTGTGTGAATAAGTCAAGCAGTTACAAATATTACACACGAGTTTCAAATTCAACTCATTGCTTTCTCGACTATCCATCCTCACGCACGACACGCATGGAGGGAGGATTGCTGCCAGCTAGCCAGCCAGCCAGACAGCGGTAAACATCATCACTGTGCACAAACAAACATGTCTGGCAGCTCTGGCTCCTATAGCCGACTCCACTTGTGTTTTTTTCTCAGTGTTCCGTGCGGAAGGGACTGAAAGGGGCGGCAAGTAGCGTACACTACGGGGAGGGGGGCTCCGCGAGAGGAGAGGAGAGCAGTTCAACGAGTTCACGGCGTTGGGACCGTGTTGCTTGTATACAGCTGCCGAAACCTGAAAAACACATGCACAGTCCTCATACGCCCCGTTTCTCCCCGAGAATGCACTGCTCTACTCTCCTCTCCTCTGCTCAGCTCTGCTCTGCGCGCAGTGACGCGTCTGTGTTGATTAGATTTGGAAGGGAGACGGTGGAGACGTGGATGTGATTTGCGGCACGCGTGTTAAATCACTCTCCGTCTCCGCTGCTGTCGTCATCATCCGTAGTAGCCTCCCGGTACAGAAGGGGAGCGCGGGTCAGCTGGGGGACAGTTAAAGGACCGGACCGGGCAGCGAGCGAGCGAGTGTCTGCTCTGCGTGCGTCGCTAAGCGCCAAGCGGGTACGGCCCTGTCTCAATGTTGAGTACGCGCGCGGCGGGTCTGGTCTGGAATAACCCTCAGCATCCATATTCCCCTCCCACCCATTACCACACACACACACACACACACACACACACACACACACACACACACACACACACACACACACACACACACACACACACACACACACACACACACACACGCTGTTTTCATTTTCTTCTATCACGAAGAGGCTCTGACGGCAGCACATGTTTTGGAGACATAGTTTTACACACGGGAAGGAAAATGTTGGGACTTCAGAAAAATACGACTGTGGTGACTTTGACGACAGACTCGTGTAAATAGGCTATTCAGTACCCAATTTCGACCTACTTGAACATATGAACATTACATTACCGTGAATAAAAAAAATAATAAAATATTTAGGCACTGTCCGTCTCTCTGTGACTAAACTTGGCGGGAACAGAGAGCATATCTTTATTTGCTGCCACACAAATATAATTCCCCATTAGCATTTATGAAATGAATGGGAAAGAAACAACACATACTATTGGACTATTCATTATCCACGATATAAAACAAAAACGGTGATGTGCCCGGCTTGCGTCGAACGTTACAATCTAAACTCAATATGAGCCAATCTAAAGATACATCCACACTTACCGTGGAGTTTAATGTGGTATTGACACATGTCTTATTGAATTACACAGTGTCATTCTCACGTGGAAAGAGATGGGCAGGATATTGACGTGTTTCAGTAGCCTAGATAATATGATGAAATATGAAAGATAATGTAATGTGTTTCAGTAGCTTAGCTAATACGATGGAATGGGTAACTCTTGATAAATCCTCGCGCTTGGAATGGCGCACACGCTATTTGTCAATGGAGTTGAGAGGATTGAGATTTTAGGGCGCATGCATCAAATCAGAATGCTGTGTGATTGCGAAAAATAGCCACACACACACACACACACACACACACACACACACACACACACACACACACACACACACACACACACACACACACACACACACACAGAGCGCTGTCTTCCTCTGACATTGGACTCCGATGGATGTTGATGGCATTTCATAAGCCTATCTGTTGACATTATCTCACCGGTTTCACCCTTATCCATGTGTAGTCTGTAATGGACTAATATAGCAATATCATTCTGTAATATAGTATTGTAATACAATATTGTAATGGACTAATATTGTAATGGACTGATATAGCAATATAATATTGTTATATAATATTGTAATATAATATTGTATAATATTGTAGCCTAATGGGCAATTATTGTAAGAGGGCTTTCTACAGTGACGGACTGATAGCCTAATCCATGTGTAGGCTAGTCTGTAATGGACTAATATAGCAATATAGTAATGTAATGGACTAATATTGTAATATATTTTTGTAATGGACTAATATTGGAAGAGGGCTGATAATCTGCGCCGATGTTCCCTGTGAGTGGCACAACTTCCACACAGTGTGGAGGAGAGACGACAAACCCTGTGGAACATGTTATCATCGTAGGCCTTTACAGTTGTCACATATTTGTGTCACCGCTGTCCGTCACATATTTGTGCCATTGTTGTTGCTGACCACAAGACTGAATGTTCCCCGGCGGCCTGACTGGTAGACAACGTGCCTGGTGTCGTGAAAATCATCATAAGCCAAAAGTGTTGTCAACTAACTCGCATGGCATGCGCTTTATGTAGCCTGCGTATAATCATGGGAGATTTATTTTGCTACTGCGTCTAAAGTGGAGACAAAGAACAAGCGCCAGTAAATCAATCTCTTGAATGCTGTTTTTAAAGTGGATTTGAGGGCTGTGGCGGCTTGTGTGTGTGTGTTTGTGTGTGTGTGTGTGTGTGTGTGTGTGTGTGTGTACGTGCGTGTGTGTAGATTTGAGGGCTGGTGGCTTGTGTGTGTGTGTGTGTGTGTGTGTGTGTGCGTGCGTGCGTGCGTGTGTGTGTGTGTGTGTGTGTGCGTGTGTGTGAGGCGGACGGCTTAGCGTATGTCCCCCGAGCCTGCAGGGGGGGTGGGGGTGTGGGGGGGGGTGTTTGCGTTGCCAGGGTGACGGGCAGCTGGGTGTCGCTGGAGTGAAGTGCTGTTGCCCTGCAGGCAGCGCAGCGCTGTGATTGGCTGATGAATGGTGACCCATGACGACAACGAGGGCGATAAACAACTTGACTCAATCAAAATAACATTCTGAAAAACAAAACACACCACATACATACCAGACCACAGTCAACACACACACACACACACACACGTAAACACACACACACACACACACACACACACACACACACACACACACACACACACACACACACACACACACACACACACACACACGTAAACAGTTGGTATCATCGGCTATTTACCATTTCTAACTCTGATAAACATGTACAGTTGTTCTGAAAATAAATGACATATTCTGGCAAGTTTAATCGAACGTTGGACGTATGACGTCTCCAAATGTGTTACTTCTCTAAGCTTTTGTGGTATCGGACGCGATGCCATATTACGGCTTGTTGGTTTGGGGTGCCTTGAAATTTTTCATGAATTGAAAGGGTGCCTCGCCTAAAAAAAGGTTGAGAAACACTGCTCTAACCTATATGTAATACAAATTCTGTTGTGGCATTAGTGAATACACCTACAGTATGTTTCTAACATAAAGTATTGTATAACACACCACATTTTCACAACACACTGTTATTGTAGTGGAGAGCGCAAACTCTGTCTTATCGCACACACACGCAAGCACGCACGCATGCACACACACACACACACACACGCACACGCACA
>NC_085876.1:52021053-52024818 GCF_034702125.1 Engraulis encrasicolus
TAGTCAGGGGGCATCGCTATGGTGGCATCAGGGCCCTGTAGTCAGGGGGCATCGCTATGGTGGCATCAGGGCCCTGTAGTCAGGGGGCATCGCTATGGTGGCATCAGGGACCTGTAGCCAGGGGGCATCGCTATGGTGGCATCAGGGCCCTGTAGTCAGGGGGCATCGCTATGGTGGCATCAGGGCCCTGTAGCCAGGGGGCATCGCTATGGTGGCATCAGGGACCTGTAGCCAGGGGGCATCGCTATGGTGGCATCAGGGCCCTGTAGCCAGGGGTATCGCTATGGTGGCATCAGGGACCTGTAGCCAGGGGGCATCGCTATGGTGGCATCAGGGCCCTGTAGCCAGGGGGCATCGCTATGGTGGCATCAGGGCCCTGTAGCCAGGGGGCATCGCTATGGTGGCATCAGGTGTTGTCAGGGGGCATCACTATGGTGGCATCAGGGCCCTGTAGTCAGGGGGCATCGCTATGGTGGCATCAGGGCCCTGTAGCCAGGGGGCATCGCTATGGTGGCATCAGGGCCCTGTAGTCAGGGGGCATCGCTATGGTGGCATCAGGGCCCTGTAGTCAGGGGGCATCGCTATGGTGGCATCAGGGACCTGTAGCCAGGGGGCATCGCTATGGTGGCATCAGGGCCCTGTAGCCAGGGGGCATCGCTATGGTGGCATCAGGGCCCTGTAGCCAGGGGGCATCGCTATGGTGGCATCAGGGCCCTGTAGTCAGGGGGCATCGCTATGGTGGCATCAGGGCCCTGTAGTCAGGGGGCATCGCTATGGTGGCATCAGGGCCCTGTAGTCAGGGGGCATCGCTATGGTGGCATCAGGTGTAGTCAGGGGGCATCGCTATGGTGGCATCAGGGCCCTGTAGTCAGGGGGCATCGCTATGGTGGCATCAGGGCCCTGTAGTCAGGGGGCATCGCTATGGTGGCATCAGGGGGCATCGCTATGGTGGCATCAGGGGGCATCGCTATGGTGGCATCAGGGGGCATCGCTATGGTGGCATCAGGGCCTGTAGTCAGGGGGCATCGCTATGGTGGCATCAGGGCCCTGTAGTCAGGGGGCATCGCTATGGTGGCATCAGGGACCTGTAGTCAGGGGGCATCGCTATGGTGGCATCAGGGCCTGTAGTCAGGGGGCATCGCTATGGTGGCATCAGGGGGCATCGCTATGGTGGCATCAGGGACCTGTAGTCAGGGGGCATCGCTATGGTGGCATCAGGGCCCTGTAGTCAGGGGGCATCGCTATGGTGGCATCAGGGGGCATCGCTATGGTGGCATCAGGGGACCTGTAGTCAGGGGGCATCGCTATGGTGGCATCAGGGCCCTGTAGTCAGGGGGCATCGCTATGGTGGCATCAGGGCCCTGTAGCCAGGGGGCATCGCTATGGTGGCATCAGGGACCTGTAGCCAGGGGGCATCGCTATGGTGGCATCAGGGACCTGTAGCCAGGGGGCATCGCTATGGTGGCATCAGGGCCCTGTAGTCAGGGGGCATCGCTATGGTGGCATCAGGGCCCTGTAGCCAGGGGGCATCGCTATGGTGGCATCAGGGACCTGTAGCCAGGGGGCATCGCTATGGTGGCATCAGGGCCCTGTAGTCAGGGGGCATCGCTATGGTGGCATCAGGGCCCTGTAGTCAGGGGGCATCGCTATGGTGGCATCAGGGCCCTGTAGTCAGGGGGCATCGCTATGGTGGCATCAGGGACCTGTAGCCAGGGGGCATCGCTATGGTGGCATCAGGGCCCTGTAGTCAGGGGGCATCGCTATGGTGGCATCAGGGCCCTGTAGCCAGGGGGCATCGCTATGGTGGCATCAGGGACCTGTAGCCAGGGGGCATCGCTATGGTGGCATCAGGGCCCTGTAGCCAGGGGTATCGCTATGGTGGCATCAGGGACCTGTAGCCAGGGGGCATCGCTATGGTGGCATCAGGGCCCTGTAGCCAGGGGGCATCGCTATGGTGGCATCAGGGCCCTGTAGCCAGGGGGCATCGCTATGGTGGCATCAGGTGTTGTCAGGGGGCATCACTATGGTGGCATCAGGGCCCTGTAGTCAGGGGGCATCGCTATGGTGGCATCAGGGCCCTGTAGCCAGGGGGCATCGCTATGGTGGCATCAGGGCCCTGTAGTCAGGGGGCATCGCTATGGTGGCATCAGGGCCCTGTAGCCAGGGGGCATCGCTATGGTGGCATCAGGGACCTGTAGCCAGGGGGCATCGCTATGGTGGCATCAGGGCCCTTGTAGCCAAGGGGGGCATCGCTATGGTGGCATCAGGGCCCTGTAGCCAGGGGGCATCGCTATGGTGGCATCAGGGCCCTGTAGCCAGGGGCATCGCTATGGTGGCATCAGGTGTAGTCAGGGGGCATCGCTATGGTGGCATCAGGGACCTGTAGTCAGGGGGCATCGCTATGGTGGCATCAGGTGTAGCCAGGGGGCATCGCTATGGTGGCATCAGGTGTAGTCAGGGGGCATCGCTATGGTGGCATCAGGGCCCTGTAGTCAGGGGGCATCGCTATGGTGGCATCAGGGCCCTGTAGTCAGGGGGCATCGCTATGGTGGCATCAGGGCCCTGTAGTCAGGGGGCATCGCTATGGTGGCATCAGGGCCCTGTAGCCAGGGGGCATCGCTATGGTGGCATCAGGGCCCTGTAGTCAGGGGGCATCGCTATGGTGGCATCAGGGCCCTGTAGTCAGGGGGCATCGCTATGGTGGCATCAGGGCCCTGTAGTCAGGGGGCATCGCTATGGTGGCATCAGGTGTAGTCAGGGGGCATCGCTATGGTGGCATCAGGTGTAGTCAGGGGGCATCGCTATGGTGGCATCAGGGACCTGTAGCCTTCAGCTCCAGCTCGGGGCACCGCAGAAAAGCCCCACCATGCTGGGAGAGCATTCTATAGCCCCTGTTCTAAAGCCCCACCATGCTGTATGAGTGTTCTAAAGCCCCACCATGCTGTATGAGTGTTCTAAAGCCCTGCCATGCTGTATGAGTGTTCTAAAGCCCCACCATGCTGTATGAGTGTTCTAAAGCCCCACCATGCTGTATGAGTGTTCTAAAGCCCTGCCATGCTGTATGAGTGTTCTAAAGCCCCACCATGCTGTATGAGTGTTCTAAAGCCCCACCATGCTGTATGAGTGTTCTAAAGCCCCACCATGCTGGGAGAGTGTTCTAAAGCCCCACCATGCTGTATGAGTGTTCTAAAGCCCCACCATGCTGGGAGAGTGTTCTAAAGCCCCACCATGCTGTATGAGTGTTCTAAATCCCCACCATGCTGGGAGAGTGTTCTAAAGCCCCACCATGCTGTATGAGTGTTCTAAAGCCCCACCATGCTGTATGAGTGTTCTAAAGCCCCACCATGCTGTATGAGTGTTCTAAAGCCCCACCATGATGTAAGTGTTCTAAAGCCCCACCATGATGTATGAGTGTTCTAAAGCCCCACCATGCTGTAAGTGTTCTAAAGCCCCACCATGATGTAAGTGTTCTAAAGCCCCACCATGATATAAGTGTTCTAAAGCCCCACCATGCTGTAAGTGTTCTAAAGCCCCACCATGTTGTAAGTGTTCTAAAGCCCCACCATGCTGTACAAGTGTTCTAAAGCCCCACCATGCTGTACAAGTGTTCTAAAGCCCCACCATGCTGTACAAGTGTTCTAAAGCCCCACCATGATATAAGTGTTCTAAAGCCCCACCATGCTGTAAGTGTTCTAAAGCCCCACCATGTTGTAAGTGTTCTAAAGCCCCACCATGCTGTACAAGTGTTCTAAGCCCCCCTTTTGC
>NC_085876.1:52029917-52037417 GCF_034702125.1 Engraulis encrasicolus
ACATTATCAGTCTCGGAAACTTTGGGAAAATTCCGATCCGATCTCTGAAATGTGTTGATATCTGAACACCGATACCGATACACCGATACCGATATCCCATCCCTACAAAAGCGCCCTTTTTTGAAGAGATCTGATTGGACGAGAAGACGTGCAGTACCTGAGGCTGTCCTCCTGTGACATCATAGGCCTCACTGTGGCCACTCCCCCCAACGGAGGGATCCCGCAGCATCTTGGAACACAGAATCACATGACACCACTGGTGACCTTTGAACTCTCCAGCCCTCACAATACATAGAGACCATTTCCCAATATCAAGTGTTCTAGCCTTGGTGGTGCGTGAAACGCCTAGTGATTGGATATTCTACGCGGACCGCACTACCAAGGCTGGAACATTGAAATTCAGTAAATTGACACCCACACACACCAAAACTCATTTGTACACACAAATGTAGGCTACTGTACAGACAGAAATACAATACATACATTACACACAAACACACATACATACATACGGTATTTACACATAAACAAACAAACAAACAAACGCTGGTGCATTTAGGGAGCCTAAAAGGCTAAGTGGTTACTGGTAAGTAGGATTTCTGTAAATTACAACACACTTGCACACAAGCATGCCAGTGAAACGTGTTAGCTAAGCCACACAGCATCATTAACGGCACTACACAGTACAGTAGGGATATGGAGACTGCAGCTCATTACCCCTGCCATTAAAGCACTTTTTTCTGTTTTTTGAGGTGTTTTTTTGTGTCCTCACTGCATTTTTAGTCTGCTAGTTTGTGCGAGGCTGCCAAAGCCTTTCTGAATGACGTTAGCACTAGCAACCATCCCTTCAAATATGGAATCGTCCCGTATTTAGAGATACAAGTACAGGTTCCGTATTGAGCTAAAACGGGACATGGGACACTAAAATGTGTTAAAATACAGGAAATTACATCTAAGAAATGCAACATTTTATGAGGGAGGACCCCCAGAGCCCCTGAAGTGACCTGTGTTTTTCCATTTCCAGTTGGCAGCCCCTACCCAATAAAATAATAATGACGTCCCCCTTTGTAAACGTGGATAACAAGGTGGATACGGTGCGCACAACACTCCTGTACTCCTGTGGACACTCCTGTACTTCACAATCCGGTGCGTCACAGGAAAAGGACTAGCATGTGCAGTAGGGCTGGGCGATATGGAAAAAAAGCTACAGTGAGTCCAATAAGTATTTGATCCCTTGCTGATTTTGCCCATTTGCCCACTAATAAAGACATGATCAGTCTATAAATTTATGATAATATGTATTCAAACATGGAGACAGAATATCAAAAAGAAATTCCGGAAAATAACTTAAAATAATATATTTTAATTTATTTGTATTTAATTTAGGCTAATAAGTATTTGACCCCTCTAGCTAAAGAAGATAAATTTGTTTGTGGCAAAGCCCTAGTTGTCTAGCACTGAGGTCAGATGCTTCTTTTAGTTGATGACAATGTTTGTGCATATAGTTGAAAATATTTTTGCCCATTTTTCTTTTCAGATTATCTCCAAAACATTAATAGTTTGTGGCTGTAGCTTGGCAAATGGGAAGTTCAGTTCTCTCCATAGAATTACTATAGGGTTAATATTTGGAGACTGTCTAGGCCACTTCGCGACTTTAATATGCTTCTTATTGAGCCACTCCTTCGTTGCTTTGACTGTATGTTGTGTATTATTGTCATGTTGGGAGATCCAAAAATGGCCCACCCTTCAGTGTAGTGGTGGAGGGAAGGACGTTTGCACTCAGGATTGCACATTACATGTCTCCCTCCATCCATTCGTTGACGATGTGAAGTTGTCCTGTGCCTTGGCCAGACAAACACCCTCAAACCATAATGATACCACTTTCATGCATGATGGTGAGGAGGGTGTTCTTGGGATCATAGACAGCAGTACTCTTTCTCAAAACACATTGAATTGTGTTAATGCCAAACAGCTTGATTTTGGTTTCATCTGACTACAGCACCTCCTTATCATATCCTAAACCAGCCTGATGTCTGTTGGCAAACCTCAGGTGGGACTGCACAGGTTCCTTCTGAAGTAGAGGTACCATGTGTGCACTACAGGATTTTAAACCTCTGTGACATTAAGTTCTACCAGTAGTTTTCTCAGTGATTTTGGTCCCAGTAGCTTTGATATCATTGCCTAGTTCATCCCGTACAGGTCTAGGGTGCCATCTTTCTGTTCTCATGGTTATCAAATCCCTACAAAAGGTCAAATCTTGTATAGAACCCCAGACAGGCTGATGGATAGTCATTTCGTATTCCTCACATTTTGGAAGAAATGCATCAACAGCTGGGTCATTAATACCCAGTCTCTTTCTTGTGGCTTTGCAGCCCATTTAATCTTTGTTCAGGTCTAAAATCTTGTCCCTGATATCATTTGGCCGCTCTTTGGTCTTTCCCATGATGGTGAGGTTGGAGTGTGACTGATTCACTCATACTATGAACTGATTCTGCTGATTAAATGTGTCTTTTATGCATGTTACTATGTACAGGTGTCTTTCATTCAGATGACAAGTTGATCGGAAGTGCCCATCTGGTCTGTGGGCCCGGAACTGTAATCAGTTGGCAGGGGATCAAATACTTATTTTGCTCGATGAAATGGAAATAAATTAATATATATTCTCTTAAGTTAATTTCTGGATTTTCTTTTTGATATTCTGTCTCTCCATATTAGAATACATATTATCATAACATTTATTGACTGATCATGTCTTTGTTAGTAGGCAAACCAACAAAATCAGCAAGGGATCAAATAGTTATTGGACTCACTGTATATCACGATATGGATTACTTTATATCACGATAACGATATATATCACGATAAAGCACAATTACATACATTTTCAGTCATTCTCTTTATTTGCTCTTTGTTTTTTCATGTCACAAAACAACCTTCCTTTAAAATGGATCATTTTATTCTTATTTTTCACAGTTACATGAACATATAGTGTGTATTGTGACAACATGACATGCAATTAAATGATATTCAATTGTATAAAATTGATAAAATTACTATCACGATATAAACGATATAAGAGAAAGGTCACGATATACACTTTTATATCACGATAACGATAAATATGGTTATATTGCCCAGCCCTAATGTGCAGACAGGGAAGAAAGTCACTGGAGCATCTTCAGATGTTGATCTTTAACTGTTTTATTGGGCATTTGCCAGTTAAATATTCCATGTTCTCAAAGTCGAAACGTTAGTCTTGGCACTCACCCAATAAAACAGTAAAATGTGCACATCTGAAGATGCTCCGGTGACTTTCTTCAAGGTCTTATTTAACTCGTTAGCACTCTCACCTCAGGTGATGCCAAGCCCAGGTACTCCCAGTGTGTGTGTGTGTGTGTGTGTGTGTGTGTGTGTGTGTGTGTGTGTGTGTGTGTGTGTGTGTGTGTGTGTGTGTGTGTGTGTGTGTGTGTGTGTGTGTGTGTGTCTTCTCACCTCAGGTGATGCGAAGCCCAGGTATTCCCAGTCCCACGTCCCGCCAGCAAAACTGAAAACAGAAGAAACCGTCTTCGTTTAAAACGTCCTGAATCGTCAGTCACCAGAAGACGGCATCAAAGTAAAGCAATTATAAACTTTGAGGATTGCAAAATGTGTTATGACTGCAATACGCCGCAGACAACATTATTTTTAAATGACTTGACTCCATTGGACAAAGTAACTACCACCTGTACAACATGATCTCCAAAAATTCTGTGCTCCTGGACACGGATGTTAAGGGCACAAAATCCGTGTCCAGGAGCACAGATTTTGCCAAAATTCCGTGCTCCTGGACACAGAATTGTTTTCCGTGCTCCTGGACACGGAATTGTTTTCCGTGATGGACACAGGGAAGTGCTCTCTCTATAGGCTAATCCCACAGCTCTATGTTTCCACAGTCTTGTGTTTTCTCAGGATTTTTCTAATTTCAAATATTTTTTCTAAAAAAAAAAAACATTTCCTACTGACAGGTTAGGGTTAGGGATTGTTTTGGTCTGGGCACAGCTAGTTTTCTTTCATTCATTATATGAATTTGATAGCCTAGCAACCAACTGGAAAAGATATTTCTCAAAAATATGTCTTAAATGACAGGTTAAGGTTAGGGAATGTTTTGGTCAGGGCACAACTTAAATTGCTATAGCATTATTTTGTTTAGAATTAGCATTTGGTATGTATTTTCTAATGATAGAGTTACACAGTGCTGTGGTAATAGCCTATAGAAAGCAATTCCGTGTCCAGGAGCACGGAAAACAATTCCGTGTCCAGGAGCACGGAAAACAATTCCGTGTCCAGGAGCACGGAATTTTGGCAAAATCCGTGCTCCTGGACACGGATTTCGTGTCCTTAACATCCGTGTCCAGGAGCACAGAATTTTTGGAGATCAGGCTGACCTATACAGTATGTTTCAAATGTAACATTTCAATGGCACTGAATTGTGTTTACCTCCTGCGTGGTGCGTCGGGTGAGTCGTTGGGGGCCACTCCAGTAGGTGTGTGAAAGTGTGTGTGTGTGTGTGTGTGTGTGTGTGTGTGTGTGTGTGCGTGAGTGTGTGGTGTGTGTGTGTGTGTGTGAGTGTGTGTGTGTTTACCTCCTGCGTGGGGCGTCAGGTGAGTCGTTGGGGGCGACTCCAGTAGGTGTGTGTGTGTGTGTGTGTGTGTGTGTGTGAGTGTGTGGTGTGTGTGTGTGTGTGTGTGTGTGTGTGTGTACTAACCTCCTGCGTGGTGCGTCAGGTGAGTCGTTGGGGGCCACACTAGTAGGTGTGTGTGTGTGTGTGTGTATGTTTAGGTGTGTGTGTATGTTTAGGTGTGTGTGTGTGTGTGTGCGTGAGTGTGTGGTGTGTGTGTGTATGTTTAGGTTAGGTGAGTGTGTGTGTGTGTGTGTGTATGTTTAGGTTAGGTGTGTGTGTGTGTGTGTGCTAACCTCCTGCGTGGTGCGTCAGGTGAGTCGTTGGGGGCGACTCCGCGTGCTACGGAGGCCAGGAACTCGCGCCTCTTCTGCTGCACGAGGGAGGC
This sequence comes from Engraulis encrasicolus, assembly GCF_034702125.1. Classification (NCBI taxonomy): domain Eukaryota; kingdom Metazoa; phylum Chordata; class Actinopteri; order Clupeiformes; family Engraulidae; genus Engraulis; species Engraulis encrasicolus. The sequence continues at coordinate 52,034,963 of NC_085876.1, forward strand.
GGCGCTGATGATGCGATGGCGGGGCGTGCGGAGGTACGGGCGGTTCACCTTCTGGGCCAAATCCTCCGTCACCATCTCCAGGTCCGTCTGGTGGAGGAGGAGGAACACACAGGAGATGGAGGAGGTGGAGGAGGAACACACAGGAGATGGAGGAGGTGGAGGAGGAACACAGGAGATGGAGGAGGAGGAGGAGGAACACACAGGAGATGGAGGAGGTGGAGGAGGAACACACAGGAGATGGAGGAGGTGGAGGAGGAGGAACACACAGGAGATGGAGGAGGTGGAGGAGGAGACACACAGGAGATGGAGGAGGTGGAGGAGGAGGAGACACACAGGAGATGGAGGAGGTGGAGGAGGAGGAACACACAGGAGATGGAGGAGGTGGAGGAGGAACACACAGGAGATGGAGGAGGTGGAGGAGGAACACACAGGAGATGGAGGAGGTGGAGGAGGAACACACAGGAGATGGAGGAGGTGGAGGAGGAGGAACACACAGGAGATGGAGGAGGTGGAGGAGGAGACACACAGGAGATGGAGGTGGAGGAGGAGGAGGAGAGAGGGAGGAGATGGAGGAGGAGGAGGAGGAGGAACAGACAGGAGATGGAGGAGGAGGAGGAGGAACACACAGGAGATGGAGGTGGAGGAGGAGGTGGAGGAGATGGAGGAGGTGGAGGAGGAGGAACACACAGGAGATGGAGGAGGTGGAGGAGGAACACACAGGAGATGGAGGTGGAGAGGAGATGGAGGAGGTGGAGGAGGTGGAGGAGGAACACACAGGAGATGGAGGAGGTGGAGGAGGAGACACACAGGAGATGGAGGAGGTGGAGGTGGAGGAACACACAGGAGATGGAGGAGGTGGAGGAGGAGGAGACACAGGAGATGGAGGAGGAGGAGGAGGAACACACAGGAGATGGAGGAGGTGGAGGAGGAGGAACACACAGGAGATGGAGGAGGTGGAGGAGGAACACACAGGAGATGGAGGAGGTGGAGGAGGAACACACAGGAGATGGAGGAGGTGGAGGAGGAACACACAGGAGATGGAGGAGGTGGAGGAGGAACACACAGGAGATGGAGGATAGTCAGGGCAGAGATACTCTAGACCAGTGTTTCTCAAACTTTTTCAGACCGAGGACCACTTTGTCCCCCCAAAAATGTTCAGGGACCAGTTGAAAGTTGAAGGGTGCATATTTGACACTGCTCATTTCGATGCAGATCACTTACATTCTATTCACATTACAAGCCTGTCTTATTGTGTTGAAAATAAGACTTCAGCTACAGTATGTTTAGCTTTGTAATAATGTTACAAATATAGCCTACTGCTAGCTTGTCTTGGAAAAATAGAAATCCCCTTGAAGGACCACTTGAGCTCTATCGCAGACCACCAGAGAATCCAGAAACCACACTTTGAGAATCACTGCTCTAGACAAAGATAAGTCATTCTAGTTCATTTCTGGTATCCACTTTCTGTCGGGTGGACGCCCCTTTAGGAGACCTTGTGTTAGGAGACCTTCGGAGTCTTGAGGTTGAGAATAAATAGAGTGCCCCCATTAGCGCTGTCGATGGCGGTAGCGCACTTCTTGTGCAAACACCTCAAAAAGAGAAGAAGAAAGAGGAGACAACGCCCCCTTAGGAGACCCAACTTGAGCACACACTTTTGCATTGGGTGGGCGGGTTTCGAAGTCTCTTTATTACTCCACCCTCTTTGGTCATGGGTAAGCGGTTTAGTTAGGGTGTCAGATTTGTGTCCCAAAGATTGCTGGTTCGACTCCCTAACCCGCCAGGTTGGAGGGGGGAGTACAATGACAACAGTGAGTGCACCCACCTGCATAAGTTTGTATAGTTCTTTACCTGCATAAGTTCGTATAGTTCTTTACCTGCATAAGTTCGTATAGTTCTTTACCTGCATAAGTTTGTATAGTTCTTTACCTGCATAAGTTCGTATAGTTCTTTACCTGCATGAGTTCGTATATTTCTTAACCTGCATGAGTTCATATATTTCTTTACCTGCATGAGTTTGTATATTTCTTTACCTGCATGAGTTTGTATATTTCTTTACCTGCATGAGTTTGTATATTTCTTTACCTGCATGAGTTTGTATATTTCTTTATTTGTGCTATTGGGCTCCAAGAGGAAGCCTGCACCCATTGGTGTGTCTTTGAGGATGCGGAAATCATCTAATAGAAGAGCCTGGAGTCCTCATTTTCATAAGAACTCCAGGGCTTCAGGCTCTTTCATTAGATGATTTACCTCTGAACTTAGCCTGGTTAACTTTCTCTGTGTCTCTCTGCACCCACCTGCATGAGTTCATATATTTCTTTACCTGCATGAGTTTGCATATTTCTTTACCTGCATGAGTTCGTATATTTCTTTACCTGCATAAGTTCGTATATTTCTTTACCTGCATAAGTTCGTATATTTCTGTACCTGCATACATTTGTATATTTCTTTACCTGCA
>NC_085876.1:52044917-52054917 GCF_034702125.1 Engraulis encrasicolus
CGGGGAAATGCGAGGTGGGTCGGAAAATAGCTTTGATCAGTCCATTACAGCCCAGTCAAAAGTTTTTGCGTTGCCAGCCCCACAAGCCGCCCGGAAGGGGTGGAGACTTAGGTGCCCCATACGCCTCACCCACACCCGCCACTAGAGAGAGAGAGAGAATGTCACAGGCAGTTAGCGGCGTCCTCATAGGCCTCACCCACACCAGCCACTAGAGGGGGATAGGGGGGGGAGAGAGAAAGGGAGAGAGAGAGAGAGGGAGAGAGAGAGAGAGAGAGAGAGAGAGAGAGAGAGAGAGAGAGAGAGAGAGAGAGAGAGTGGAGAGAGTGGAAACAAACACACGCACACACACACACACACACACGCGCACACGCACGCACGCACGCACGCACGCACGCACGCACGCTGCCGTAGATCATTCCTAGAAGGTCTTAAATTCTTAAGCAGTTACAACAGGAATAAGATATTTAAGCCAACTGGGTTACGCCAAGTGTTTCCTAAGAACTCCACAGCTGACTGAATACAGTATATACACCATATAGGTCTAATGTGTTTACAAGACTTAGCAGCCTAGACACACACTGAATATACAGACACTCACTTACTGAACACGGCAGGCCAGGGGTGCATTTTTCGAAACCAAAGTTCCTTATTACATTAGCTACTTTGTTGTTTTCTACCGAAGTTGCTAACAGGCCAACAACTTCGCTTTTGAGAAATGCACCCCTGCTTGAATATATTCTACTGCATGTGTAACCCGAGGTGTTCCCGTGTAGTCCATCCCACCTCGGGGGTCTTGAACTCGCCACCTCATCAATGGGAGGCACAGCACGATACCACAGAGCTTAAGGATCAGTTCTGTCAATTTCAACATGCAGTTGAAATGCTAACACTGCCCTGGACTTGTCAGTACCTGAGTTTTTTTGTCGTTTTTCTTCAGCCTTTTCCAAGATCTTTGTAATGGGGGCAGCGCTTTGTTTACATTTCAAACAAAACATTTTTATCTATTCCCAAAAACATCCGAAAGGTTATACAACATCAGCAGACAACTAGCCAACAGCGGAGTAGGTGCTTGAATATGTGCCTTATATACTGTATGTACGTGTACCGGAGGCCAACTCGCAGAGTGGGGCGTGGAACATTAGTAAAGCTCCTGTAGGGTGCTTTTTTTTTTCTTTTAAACTTCCCAGAATTCCAGAATCCCCCTGGCCATTCACACTTCATTACCTTCGCCGAGACAACGTCGGTGAGTGAATATGTTTGTACTTCGTATAATTCAGACAGAACTGAGACGATTTTTATGAAATTTAGTGGGATGATTGGTCATGACCCAAGGAACAATCGATTACTTTTTGGGAGTGATTGGGTCAAAGGTCAAGGTCAAGGTCACGAAAAGGTCAAAAATGTAAATTGAGCCGATTTTTATGAAATTTAGTGGGATGATTGGTCATGACCCAAGGAACAATCGATTACTTTTTGGGAGTGATTGGTCAAAGGTCAAGGTCAAGGTCATGAAAAGGTCAAAAACGTTTTTCTTTGCCAAGCACTATATGCCAGAACAACGTGTGCATGCTGAATTGAATAAGAGGTCAAGACTGGGCCAAAAATGTAATATTACGATATTCCGGTCCGATTTAAATGAAACTAACACCAACATTTGGAGACTGTTATGCCCCACACTCTGACGATGGCCGAAAAAAATTAGTGGCGTAGGCGAAGGTTTGCGCTCTACCGAGTGCCCGTTCTAGTTAACCTCCTGATATCTACATAGACTGTATGGCTATATATGTATTAGGGGTGTAAATCACAGCCTCCATGACCATACGATTCCATAGATTTTTCCAATTACTTTTCCACTTCTATTATTTTATGGAGCTAGGGCATTGGGCAGGGGACAGCGATTCCATTATTTTCGATACTCAAGAAAGCCCCATGATAAGATTGCATTCGATCTTTGGCCATAGGACCAATGCCCTGTTACATATCAATCATTATTTACACACGTACTATGTATATAGTATATGTATCAAAAACTCCAATTCCCAGAATGCCCCTGGTCTACTCACGTTCCTCTGGCCTCATCTCGTTGACCTTCTGCAGCCAGAGCTTCCACGTGTCACAGTCACACGGCTCATGAGCTTCACCAAGGCACTCCCTAAAGAGGAGGAGGAGGAGGAGGAGGAGGAGGAGGAGACAGGAGAGGAGAGGAGAGGAGGAGGAGGAGGAGGAGAGGAGGAGGAGGAGGAGGAGAGAGGAGGAGAGGAGAGGAGAGGAGAGGAGGAGGAGAGGAGGAGAGAGGAGAGGAGAGGAGAGGAGGAGGAGAAGAGGAGGAGGAGGAGAGAGGAGGAGAGAGGAGGAGGAGGAGGAGGAGAGGAGGAGGAGGAGGAGGAGAGGAGGAGAAAGGAGAGGAGGGGAGAGGAGGAGGAGAGAAGGGGAGAGGAGGAGAAAGGAGAGGAGGAGGAGAGAGGAGGAGGAGGAGAGAGGAGGAGAGAGGAGGAGAGAGGAGAGAGGAGGAGGAGGAGGAGGAGGAGAGGAGAGGAGGAGAGAGGAGAGGAGAGGAGGAGAGAGGAGGAGGAGGAGGAGGGGGTGGAGGAGAGGAGGGGAGGGGGAGGAGAAGGAGGAGGAGGAGAAGGGAGGAGGAGGAGGAGAGGGGAGGATAGGAGGAGGAGGAGGAGATGAGGAGAGGAGAGGAGAGGAGAGGAGAGGGGAAGAGGAGAGGAGAGGAGGAGGAGAGGAGTGGAGAGGCGGAGGAGGAGGAGAGGAGAGGAGAGGAGGAGGAGAGGAGGAGGAGATGAGAGAGGAGAGGAGAAGAGATGAAAACTTTTTCAGTCCAATCAGAATGTTGACAAAATATGTAGTTACTGCCCTTTGCCTTTGCATGGTAGTTGCTGTAAATGCTAAAGAAATATGCAGAGAGCATAAACTCATCCATCCATCCCTCCATCCCTCCATCCATCTTTTCTCTCCTCCAGTCCACCCATCCATCTTTCAATCCTTTCCATCCATTCCTCTTTTCTCTTCTCCACCCATCCATCCATCCATCCATCCATCCATCATTCATCCATCCCTCCCTCCATCGTTCCTCTCCTCCACCCACCAGCAGAAGAGGTGTCCCTTGCCGCAGTCCACCGCAGGCGCCCTGAGCAGGGGGAAGCCCAGGGGGTCAGAGGTCGCGGGGCTCGGCCGGGTCAGACGCACCGCACGCTCGCACCGCGCCACCGGGCACCAGCGGATCGCCGGGTTGTTATCCACAAACGCCTGGAGACACATAACAGGCATAATATATGTACATTATACACATTATATACAAAACAAACCCACTGAATATGCAGTACTTAATACAGTCTGCATATGTGCAGAACACATTGCACAGATCACACAGAGTGGAGAATAGAGGTACTTTATAATAAATAAGTACATAAGTACTTCAAAAGAAATAAGTTTAACGCACACTTATTTGACTTTTTGATAGTTTATTCAGAGCGAACAACGTTCAGGCGAACCTGATGTCACACAGAGACACGAGTTGCTCGCTCTGAATAAACGAGCAAGTATTGAACACTCCTGCCCTTACCAGCACCTAGAAGATCTTTGAACTGTTGCAAGTATATAAGTACTATGTAAGGGTTAATGTTCGGCGAGAAGGTCGCTACCGTGGAATAGCAGCACGACAGAGAGAATCTTTAGACCCCGACGCGGAGCGGAGGGGTCTTGTTCTCTCTGAAGTGCTGCTATTCCACGGTAGCGACCTTCTCGCCGAACGTTAACCCGCTTATTATATGGATATACTTAAATGATTCACACATGGCGGGGACATTTCTTTAGGCCTATTTAATGTGTAGTCTATTATAGTTTTTAATGTCAAAAGATTGTTGCTGCGCAAAACAAAACAGTGCCGTTGTGGAACACCGCTAACAGCTAGGTAGCCAGGACAACAGGTGTTGTCTATCACAGCAGCAGATTAGAGTCTTGTTGAAAAGTCGCTTTAGCAGTGAAAAGTCTTGCTGCCATTGACAGCGGTCTGTTATAGACCAACCCCCCGTTATCGAAAAATAACAGACGTGCGAACGTTGGGGAGCCCCGTTGAAATGAATGGAGCATTCGACCGATGACGTCACAACCATATAATAAATAATGATAAATAACTGCTGTCAAAATTATCACATTTTTGTTGTGTTAGCGCAACTCTGCGTCAACAGCAAATCCCCCCTGCTGTGTCACAGTGAACTTTTTTCCATTAAACTGGCCAACCACTGCTAGTACTGCTAGCTTAACTACAACTCCCAGCATGCCGACGGCGGTGGAAAGAGGAGTGACTCTCCCCCTTCAGGAGTCGGGAGCTTTTTAAATAAAAACTTCACACACATCAAACATATCAAACATATTAACCCATTGATGCCTAAAGCACCTGCAAAAAATGCTTGATAAATGCCCAAGCCCTTTCAGAGAAAGCAACATTTATCATTTCATTTCTGTGGGTAGTTAAGAAACTTCAGGTGGTCATCTGTGTCCAGATCAAGCCATGGCCTGATGTCCCAGACAGAAAAATAAAGGCCTTTTAACTTCAGAGTGCCTCGGACCCTCTCTCTATCAGTATAATGTTACTTCCTGTTTACCTTGATGTCGAACTGCAGGTATCTCTTGTCCATCTCCTTGGAGACCACGCTCTCGATCACCTCCACACACACACACACACACACACACACACACACACACACATCTTCTCTCTACTGTTTACCTTGATGTCGAACTGCAGGTATCTCTTGTCCATCTCCTTGGAGACCACGCTCTCGATCACCTCCACGGGCACCAGCTGGAAGCAGTCGTACGCCGGACAGAAGATGTTGTGGGCCTCCCCCTCCTGGATCTTCAGGTTCAAGAACCTACACACACACACACACACACACACACACACACACACACGCACACACACACATGGACAAAGTGTTAAGTGTAAAGGATAATGTGTCTACCAACTGTGCTCAACATGACAGATGTAATGTTCAATATTGCATCTTGTCACAATTCTGCATTTTTTCACTTTTGGCCTATTGGGGGTTCCCTGGTCGGTGGGGGCCCTAGGCTGCGTCCATAACTAGCCAGTAGGGGCCCCTGGCAGCTGGCGCCCTAGGCTGCAGCCATATCTAGCCAGTGGGGGCCCTGGCAGGTGGGGCCCTAGGCTGCAGCCATATCTAGCCTGTGGGGGCCCCCTGGCAGCTGGGGGCCCTAGTCTGCAGCCATATCTAGCCTGCGGGGGGCCTAGGCTGCAGCCATATCTAGCCTGTGGGGGCCCTAGGCTGCAGCCATGTCTAGCCTGTGGGGGCCCCCTGGCAGGTGGGGCCCTAGGCTGCAGCCATATCCAGCCTGTGGGAACCTCTGGTAGGTGGGGGCCCTATGCTGAAGCCATATCTAGCCTGTGGGGGCCCCCTGGCAGGTGGGGCCCCCATTCTGCAGCCATATCTAGCCTGTGGTAGGGGCCCTAGGCTGCAGCCATATCTAGCCTGTGGGGGCCCTTGGCTGCAGCCATATCTAGCCTGTGGGGGCCCTGGCTGATGGGGGGCCCAGGGCTGCATCCATGTCTAGCCTGTGGGGGCCCTTGGCTGCAACCATATCTAGCCTGTGGGGGCCCTTGGCTGCAACCATATCTAGCCTGTGGGGACCCTTAGGCTGCAGCCATGTCTAGCCTGTGGGGGGCCCTGGCAGGTGGGGTCCCCTAGGCTGCAGCCATATCTAGCCTGTGGTGGGGGCCCCTGGCTGGTGGAGGCCCTAGGCTGCATTCTTACCCTTCCCAGCATGCCCTGCAGAACTCGTGTCCACACGGAATGTCCACGGGGTCCTCGAACACCGAGATTCCAGAAATACAGATCCCACACTAGTGGAGGAGGAGAGGAGAGGAGAGGAGAGGAGAGGAGAGGAGAGGAGAGGAGAAGAGAGGAGGAGAGAGGAGGAGAGAGGAGGAGAGAGGAGAGAAGAGGAGGAGAGAGGAGGAGAGAGGAGAGGAGAGGGGATGAGAGGAGAGGAGAGGAGACAAGAGAGGAGAGAGCAAAGAGGAGAGGAGAGGAGAGGAGGAGAGGAAAGGAGAGGAAAGGAGAGAGAGAGGGGTGGCGAGGAGAGGAGGAGAGGAGAGGAGAGGAGATAAGAGGAGTGGAGAGGAGAGGACAGAGGTGGAGAGGAGAGGAGAGGAGAGGAGAGGAGGAGAGAGGAGGAGAGAGGAGGAGAGGAGAGGAGAGGAGAGGAGAGGAGAGGAGAGGAGACAGGAAGTTAGTCACATATTAGTTACTTACTTAACTAGTTCAGTCTATTTATTATTGTTCCACTCGCACCCACAATGCAATTCAAATTCCGGACACATTGTCTATCAATCATTGCAACGTATCCAAGTGGAGGGGAAGGCATTGCTCTTAGCGTAACCTACCTTTTGGCAGTATAGACAAAATATTGTTTCAACTCGATATTATGAAATTTGATATTGTTTGACGGCAATATTGATATCGCGATATAAATTCGATATATTTCATAGCCCTGCCAGAGGGAGTCATATCGTTGGTTACTAACTTCATTTGTTCAGTCTACTATTGTTACTCTTTGGTAGTCACTGTATTGACCAGTCGTAATATCTAGACTATTTGATAGCTAATGTACTGACTAGTATTGGTATCTAGACAGTCCAAGATATCAAGACTGGTCAATACAGTGACTATGTTTAGTAGTCACTGTATTAGTCTTAGTATCTAGACTCTTTGGTAATTAATGTACTGACCAGTCTATCTAGTAGGGCTGTAAATAATAATCAATATGTATCGATCCTACGACCGAAAATTTAATCGAATCGTACCGTATCGTGGGCCATTCTTAAGTATCGAAAATAATTGAATCGCTGGCCCCTGTCCAATGCCCTAGCTCCATAACATAATAGAAGTGGAAAAGTAATTGGGAAAGAAACGAATTGTATCGTATCGTGGCGGGGCATTCTTATGTATCGAAAATAATCGATTCCCTGCCTTAAAATGATACTGTCCCATTTTTGGAAATCTCATATTACACCTCCCCTTTAGTTAAATAGTTGAGTTTTACCATTGTCCTGTACTTTGAGAACTGTTGAAAGTACAGGAAAACGATAAAACTCAATTATTTAACTAAGGGGGAGGTGTAATATGAGCTTATTTACAAAAATGGGACAATATCACTTTAAGAAATCGATATCGAATCGTAGCTAATGTACTGAGCAGTCTTGGTAGCTAGACTCTTTGGTAGCTAATGTACTGAGCAGTCTTGGTAGCTAGACTCTTTGGTAGCTAATGTACTGAGCAGTCTTGGTAGCTAGACTCTTTGGTAGCTAATGTACTGAGCAGTCTTGGTAGCTAGCAAAGATTCTCTGTTCTAAAAAGATAGCCAGCTGGTGACGTCAACAATAGGATGGAATGTTTCACCAACCAAGTACTTCTGGTCTCCTAAAAAGGCGTGGCCAAACTGTCAATCATCGAACACCAGCGCAGAATCAACCAATCACGTTTCCTAAATTCATTTGCTCCGCTGGCGCTGGGAGAACTCCGGTCAGAGAAACAACCAGGCAACGTTTAACAGCAGCATCACGCACAATTTTACAAAACTGGGCAACTTAATATGATAACGTTATAGTGCCGTGGTCTCTGCACTAAATCAAAATGCTTTTGATATTTTAGATGGTAGACGTGAGAAATAGGCTACTGCCACTGTGAACAAAATCAAGTGCCTGCAGACAGAGCCACCTGATTCATGCAAGAAGGTTGAGCGACATGACACGACGGCACAATGATTAAAACTTGTGTGGCTAGCTTAGGGTTTTTTGTTTTGTTTTAAAATGTCCAACCAAATTATTTAAATTCACTATGAAAGACGTGCTGCTTGAGTTTAGACATGACCTCGTGTATAATTTTAAATTAAATTTAATCAAGTTCGTGGCAATGACTTTGTATATGAAATATAGCCTATTGTGCTACACAACTACACGGAAGTTTTTTTGTGTTCATATCGTGCTTAGAAAGGAGAGGATCATAACGGGACTACACTGAAGTTTGCACTGGAGACAGAGCCAACATGTAGGCTTAGGCTGATGCAGAAGCATGGCGTGCTTCAGATAGCCTAACACAGACAAGGCTATTTAAATCCATGATGTCTCAGTGCGTAATGTAGCCTAACCATATTCACCTACAATCCTCAGCTGCCATTATTCCCGGCATGTTGTTCTAGACACATTTGTGCGTTCATATCGTGCCTTCAGATGATCCAAGTTCACGGAACTGTACCGAATTTTGACTAAAACATTGCGCTGCACATGCATGACTAAAAATCGCTCAATAGCCTGATGAAAAAACCCAAGAATATCCAGAGAGCGCAGGCAGTGCCAAACTCGAACATTTGGAGAGAACCTACAGCTATCAAACTCGTATCCTGTGCATCCCGTTAGTGCATCGTTGAGCCTATCCTCTATTTTCCCATGTCAAGATTCCCTGTTTAATCCAATATTTGCTGGTAGGGTCTACAGGATTTTTGTTCTTTATGCTGCGCTGAAGGTGAAAGTTTTGGCTCTTGCGTCTGTTAACTTGGGCTACTAATTGTCTCGCAGGACCTCTTGGAGGCTGCTGGTGTGGCTCAGTTGCAGAAGTAGCCTAGTTCAGATACACCGCGTTGTTCCGTGTGGTGCGTCTCCAGTTGAATAACTTAGAAGGTGAGAAAGTGGATCGCACTTCTGGTTCTTCTTTTCATCTTTTTATTTTTTACATAGCAGCAGAAGTGGAGACACTGACGAAGGAAGCAGCCAAAACGTTTGTCTACACTCTTGCTGCTATGTAAAAAAAAAAATAAAAAGAAGAAAAGAACAACCCGAGTGCGATCCACTTTCTCACTTTTATTCAACTGGAGACGCACCACAGGGAAAAGCGCGGTGTGTCCGAACTAGCCTAACTACAATATTTGCAAAATTAATAGGCTTGTCCGAGTTAACCAGCCATCTCCGCTAACTTTTGCCCTGCCTGGCGCAACCTGCATTTCGTTTAACAGTTGACTGGATGGCATGATGCTGAAGTGTCATGCACATACTGCTGCAAAGAGTAGCCTATTGAATGAAGTCGATAATAGGCTGATTTAACCTGAAGCAGTAGCCTAACGTATGCATTTGCCACCCAAGTGGCACCCACTTATTTGCAGTCATGGTATTGTGTCTCACTAGATTTAGGCTATAAACCCGTGGGCAGACTGGGGAGCGGCGAAAACAGGCTACTTATGGACAGCACTGAAACTGAAACGTGCAGAAATGAACATCAAGCTTTTAATAATTTGCCGAAATTAGGCTACTATTTCACAACAGACGTGCAAAGTAGACGTGAACTAGGGCCTACGATGTAACAACAAAACAACATAACAAAAATAAACGTCAATTAATGCAGGGCTCCTTATCAACCGCTCCTGTTTTCACGCAAAGCAAATATTCTGCACCGCTTGTCAATCATTCTTGGCATTCCATGGCAGCGGCCCACACTAGACGGGACACCCATCAAACAAAGTCGATTTTCTCAGTGATAAATTAATTATAACATGTAATTCAAATTTTTAGAATGTAAAGAAGGCATGTGGCTCGCAGGATATACATTTTTAAAATCCATCGCTCCCCGCCCATGAATTAAGGCATTGGTCGTATCCGTCAAAAAGTCAGACTCGCCCATAGGCGCCCAATATAAAAGTCTCCTATCAGGTCTCCTAAAGGGGCGTGGCCGACGTCATAAGTGAAACAGGAAGGAACGTCGAGCTGGCCGTCTCTGCATTTAAACCGTCTCTGGTAGCTAGGCTCTTTGGTAGCTAATGTACTGAGCAGTCTTGGTATCTAGACTCTTTGGTAGTCACTGACTGTACTGAGCAGTCTTGGTATCTAGACTCTTTGGTAGCTAATGTACTGAGCAGTCTTGGTATCTAGACTCTTTGATTACTAATGTACTGACCAGTCTTGGTATCTAGACTCTTTGGTAGT
>NC_085876.1:52059917-52094917 GCF_034702125.1 Engraulis encrasicolus
CTGCCCCCGTCCACCAAACCCCTGACGGTAGGGACACATAGGAGGCGAAGCAAGGCGAAGCGAAGAGAGGCGAAATTCAACCGTCATCAGGTCGTCGCGGCGAATCAAATGGAATGGAACAGTATATTGTTGATTTGATTGGGCCGTGGCAGGCGAATTCGCTCCTCATTTGCATAACATTAAACTTTCTTTAATAATTTCGCTTCGCTTCGCTCCTGTTCGCTTGCTGTCGCTTGCCATCGCTTGCCTTCGCCTGTCTCATAGGAATGAATGGCAAAGTTCGCAAATTCGCGTGTATGTGTCCCTACCGTAAGAGTTGATGACAACCAGGCTACCAGTTCAGTCCTCTACCACCCTGCTGATCACAACCAGGCTACCAGTTCACTACCACCCTGCTGATCACAACCAGGCTACCAGTTCACTACCACCCTGCTGATCACAACCAGGCTACCAGTTCACTACCACCCTGCTGAAGCCTTTTATGGTGGGTCAGGCAAGAAGGCAGCATGGTTGCCAGATAAGACCGATGATTTCCAGCCCAAAAAAATGCTCGCCTGGAAGGAAGCACTAAACCCGCTCGATTAGAACAAAATTCTATTAACTTCAATGGCCATAAATCTAAGGAAAAGACCACCCTTTCTATTTGCAGACGGTCATCCTAAGCAGCCCAACTGGGTGGGAAAGTGCCCAATCTGGCAACACTGAAAGGCTGCCACGTCAGGCAGACACAACACAAGGCTGGAAAAACTATAAATACACACACAGCATTACCAACTGACCTCACATACTATAAATCTCATGGACACCATTAAATAAAGTCCCAAAGAGAGAGAGAGAGAGGGAGAGAGAGCGGGAGAGAGAGAGAGAGGGAGAGAGAGAGAGAGAGAGAGAGAGAGGGGGGGGGGTACTAAGGGATAAGCTGCTTTAGGTGTTTTTGGGTGAAATATCCTTCAACCCCCCCACACACACATAAACACACACACACACAGACGCGAACACACACACACACGCGCGAACACACACACACACACACACACACACACACACACACACACACACACACACACACACACACACACACACACACACACACACACACACACACAGGAACACACACACACACAGCTTCCCGAGCTGAGTCATGCAGTGTAAGTTAGTTAGGACTGTCGTGTGTTTACATATGACTGTTCCTGGAAAACATCTCTCCTGCGAACACACACACACACACACACACACACACACACACACACACATGACTATTCCTGGAAAACATCTCGCCTATGATAAGTGTTTTCCACCAAATTCCAAGGCCATTAAGCACCGTCTTACTGTAGCACCGCGGCACAGCGCCCAGGGGCCTATACCAAGAAGATGCTTCAGGAGTAACCCAGGGTCAGTTAAAGGGACACTGTGCAGGACATGGTCAAAAAAGGTACTACTCATTGAAACGGTGTCGTCTATTGCCAAATTTGACCTTTTCATGATCGTTTACTAAGTAATAAAGTAACATTTTGTATTATGGCCCAAGTACAGTAATTTTTGGCTATTTCTGGAAATTCAAAATGGCAGACCGTGGAAAAGATCCCCCTTTCATGTATGAAAAGTGCAATTTTTCCAGTCATAATGAATACCGGTACTTAGAGTTTGATGGTGGTGGTAAATATTCATGAAAAAGGTAACATTAGTGAATGGGCAGCATGAATTCTGGAAATGAACAACTAAAAATCTCAAACAGTGTCCCTTTAAGAGGTATATCTGATAGAACTCCAGGCTCTTCTATCAGATGATTTATCTCTTGTCCTCCTTAAAGTCAATGGATCCGTGTAGCATTGTTGCTACACGGATCCATTGACTTTCACTAGCTTAGCGACATATTCCCTCTTTTAACTTGTCTTAAAGCAAGACAACGGCTTACATGCAAAATAAAACACTTTACCACCTTTATAAACCCCTGCCAACGATGTTAACTGTATTAAGCCCCAAAATAGTGGCATACCCCTTTAACCTTCTACTCCTCCTCCTCCTCCTCCTCCACCCTTCCTGAGTTGCTCCAGAGCATGGAGACACTTCTGGAAACTTCCTGCTCTCCCTTTGTCTGCCCACAGGCACAATGATGGCCGCCAAGATAACAACACACACACACACACACACACACACACACACACACACACACACACACACACACACACACACACACACACATATATAGTGTGCACTCTCTCTCTCTCTCTCTCTCACACACACACACACACACACACACATAGTCTCTCTCTCTCTCTCACACACACACACACACACACACACACACACACACACACACACACACACACACACACACACACACACACACACACACACAGCGTACACACACACACACACACACACACACACACACACACACACACACACACACACACACACCCACACACACACCCACACACACACACCTCTAGCAATAATAAAAACCCTCAGACACACACACACTCACATAGATCTAGCAATAACACACACACACACACACACACACACACACACACACACACACACACACACCTCTAGCAATAATACACACACACACACTATCTTCATCTAAATTAGACTTTGCTGCTGTTCTGTGTCCTATTATATAGCCAGGAGATTCATTTGGATTTACTGTAAATCTAAACATCCTCCCTCTCAACTCACACCCATCCACCACCTCCTTCTCCTCCCTCACCTCCTCCACCTCCTCCACCACCTCCTCCTCCTCCCTCTCAACTCACACCCATCCTCCCCCTCTCTCCACCCACACCTCCTCCACCTCCTCCACCACCTCCTCCTCCTCCCTCTCAACTCACACCCATCCACCACCTCCTTCTCCTCCTCCTCCTTCTCCTCCTCCTCCTTCTCCTCCTCTACCTCCACCTCCTTCTTCTCCTCCTCCACCCCCTCCTCCTCCTCCCCTCTCCTCCTCCCCCACCTCCTCCTCCTCCTCCTCTTGCTCCTCCTCCTCCCCCACCTCCTCCTCCACCACCTCCTCCTCCTTTCCACCTCCCTAACTCCCCTAGGATAAAAGACGTCAAAAATATATAAAATAATATATAAAAGAGGTGTAAAATAAGCTTATTTCCAAAAATGGGACAGTATCACTTTAAGGCCACCTCCCACCCCCCTTTTCCGATCGGTGGTTTTGTTAGCACAGCCTAAGGTCAGATGGTCGGGTGTACGCATCCCGCTCAGATGGGTGGGTGTATGCATGTTTTCAAAAGACTAGACACTAGGCTTCTTAATAGGGCAGTAACTGGGGCTGTTAATAGGGCTGAGAAAACGCAATTTCATTTTCCTTGTATGACTTGCATATGAAGAGAGTGACAATGAAAGCTGACTTGACTTGACTTGACGATATTGTGTCGAATCAAGAATTTTTTAAACTTTACAGCCCTCCTGTTTAATACACCTCCATGCATGTCTTCATAACACTAGACTCCCTCCTCCTCTTCCTCCTCCTCCTCTTCCCCCTCGCCTACTCCTCCTTTTCCTCCTCCTCCTCGTCTCCTCCACATGTCTTCATAACACTAGACTCCCTCCTCCTCCTCCTCCCCCTCCTTCTCCTCTTCTTCCTCATCCCACTAGACTCCCTCCTCCTCCTCTTCCTCTTCCTCACCTCTACGCATGTCTTCATAATACTACACTCCCCTCCCCCCCCTCCTCCTCCTCCTCCTCCTCCTCCCTTCCTCCTCTTCCTCCTCCTTCCTCCTCCTCCTCCACCTCCTCTCTTTTCCTCCTCCTCCTCCTCCTCCTCCTCTTCCTCCTACTTCCCTCTACGCATGTCTTCATAACAAACACTCCTCCTCCCTCACCTCTACGCATGTCTCCTCCTCTTCTTCCTCCTCCTCCTCTTCCTCTCTCCTCCTCCCCCTTCTCCTCCCTCCTCACGCCCTCTTCTACCCACCTCCTCCACCTCCTAGTCCTCCCCCACCTCCACCTCTTCCTCCTCCACCTCCTCCGCATCCTCCACCTCCTCCTCCTCCTCCTCTTCCTCCACCACCACCACCTCCTCCTCCTCTTCTTCCTCCTCTCCTCCTCCTCCACCACCACCTCTTCCTCCTCCTCCTCCTCCTCACCTCTACGCATGTCTTCATAACACTAGACTAGACTCCCTCCCCTCCTCCTCCTCCTCCTCCTCCTCCCCCCTTCCTCCCCCTCTTCCTCCACCTCCACCTCCTCCTCCTCCTCTTCCTCCACCTCCTCCTCCCCCTCTTCCTCCACCTCCACCTCCTCCTCCTCCTCCTCCTCTTCCTCCTCCTCCACCTCCTCCTCCTCCTCCTCCTCCTCCTCCTTCCCCTCTCCTTCTACTCCTCCTCCTACTCCTCCACCTCCTCCTCTTCCTCTTCTCCTCTCCTCCACCTCCTTTTCCTCCTCCTCCTCCTCCTCCACCTCCTCCTCCTCCTCCTCCACCTCCACCTCCTCCTCCTCTTCCTCCTGCTCCTCCTCCTCCTCCTCCTCCTCTTCCTCACCTCTACGCATGTCTTCATCCCGGCGGCGGCTGCGTAGTGCAGGCACGTGCTCTTGCGGTTGTCGGCGGCGTCCAGGTCTGCGCGTTCGTACTGCCCCGCCCCCAGCTTGGCGCCGGTCCACTTGAGCGCCATCTGCAGGGCGTCGGAGCGCCGCTGCTCGTCCTGGAGCGGACGCAGGAGGCGGGGCCCCAGAGGCCCCTCCCCCAACAGGATCTGGGGCCCCATACAGAGCACGTGCAGACACGTCTCGTTGTGGACGTTACGCTTGTTGGGGTTCCCGTCTTTACTGAACAGGAACGACCTGCAGGAGAGAGGGGGGGGGATACAGGAGGGAGGGAGGGGGGAGGGGGGAGAGAGAGAGAGAGATGCGTCTTGTTATGCACATTTCGCTTGTTGGGAACGACCTGCAGGAGGGGGGGGGGAGGGGGGAGAGGAGAGAGAGGGGGCGGGGGGGACGTCTTGTTATGCACATGAAGCTTATTGGGGTTCCCGTCTTTACTGAACAGGAACGACCTGCAGGAGAGAGAGGGGGGGGAGAGGGGGGGAGAAAAAGAGAGAGGGGAGGAGAGAGAGAGAAAGGCGTCTTGTTATGCACATTATTCTTGTTGGGGTGAGTGTCTTTACTGAACAGGAACGACCTGCAGGAGAGAGAGGGGGGGGAGAGGGGGGGGGGGGGAGAGGGGGGGGAGAAAGAGGAGAGGGGGGGAGAGATACAGGAGAGAGGGGGGGGGAGAGGGGGGGAGAAAGAGGAGAGGGGGGGAGAGATACAGGAGAGGGGGGGGGGAGAGGGGGGGGAGAAAGAGGAGAGGGGGGGAGAGATACAGGAGAAAAGGGGGGGGGAGAGATACAGGAGAGAGGGGGGGGGAGAGATACAGGAGAGAGGGGGGGGGAGAGATACAGGAGAGAGGGGGGGGGAGATACAGGAGAGAGGGGGGGGGAGAGATACAGGAGAGAGGGGGGGGGAGATACAGGAGAGAGAGGGGGGAGGAGAAGATACAGGAGAGAGGGGGGGGGGAGAGGGGAGGAGGAGAGGGGGGGAGGGAGAGGGGGGGGAGAGATACAGGAGAGAGAGGGGGGGAGAGATACAGGGAGAGAGGGGGGGGAGATACAGGAGAGAGGGGGGGGGAGGGAGAGAGGAGAGGGGGGGGGGGGAGAGATACAGGAGAGAGGGGGGGGAGAGAGAGAGAGAGGAGGAGGGGGGGGGAGAGATACAGGAGAGAGGGGGGGGGAGAGAGAGAGAGGAGAGGGGGGGGGAGGGAGAGATACAGGAGAGAGGGGGGGGGAGAGAGAGAGAGAGGAGAGGGAGGGAGAGATACAGGAGAGAGGGGGGGGGAGGAGAGAGAGAGAGGAGAGGGGGAGAGGGATACAGGAGAGAGGGGGGGGAGATACAGGAGAGGGGGGGGGGGGGGAGAGAGAGAGAATGGAGAGAGGGGAGAGAGAGAGGAGAGAGGGGGGAGAGAGAGAGAGAGAGAGAGAGAGAGAGAGAGAGAGAGAGAGAGAGAGAGAGAGAGAGAGAGAAAAGAAAGAGAGAGAGAGAGGGACGTCTTGTTATGCACATTATTCTTATATTGGGGCTATTGTCCTTACTGAAGATACAGAAGAGAGAGAGAGAAATTTGAATTTGAATTTGAAAGAGAGAGAGAGTGAGTGAGAGAGAGAGAGAGCGAGAGAGGGAGAGAGGGAGAGAGAGAGAGAGAGGGAGAGAGAGAGGGAGAGTGAGTTGGGCGGCTCGAGGTGATTTGAGCGACAGTTAGTAGTTGAGCTTCAGCGACTATTATGCAAATGAGCTATGATGCGGTTCGACGAGAGCCAATGGGAATGTTGGAATGCTTGCATTCTGCTTCTAACGGACATACTCTGTCTCTTGTATCGCTCTTGCTGCCCAGTCCAGCGATTCTCTGCCACTTAATCTTGTTGCCACCGGTGTGTTCCCCTGGTAACCCTTGTTACCATGGTGATATGTAACGCCCCAGGTGCCCCCCCCCCCTTACTGAACAGGAAAGGCCAGAAGAAAAGGGAAGAAGAGAGAGCAACAGTGAGAGATTAAGAAACAGTGACACACACACACACACACACACACACACACACACACACACACACACACACACACACACACACACACACACACCACACACACACACACACACCACACACACACAGACACACACACACACACACACACACACACACACACACACACACACACACACAGGCTCACACACACACAAATGTTGTTCTCACACACCTCCCACTTGGGGAGGAGGACCAAAAGGCTTCCACTTTCTCCAACGGTCCCCATTATGGAGGAACGGAGTGAGGGAAGTGGAGGAGGAGGAAATGATGGGAGGAGCAAAGAAGGAAAGGAATTAGGAGGAAAAGAGGAGAGAAAGAACAGGGGAGGAAGAACAATGGAAGTGGAGAACAGAAGAAAGAGAGAGAGAGAGAGAGCGAGAGCGAGAGCGAGAGAGAGAGCGAGAGAGAGAGCGAGAGAGAGAGAGAGAGAGAGCGAGAGCGAGAGCGAGAGAGAGAGAGAGTAAGAAAGGGATGGGTGGAAGAAAGGATGGGTGAAGGAAAAGAGAGAATAAAAAGTGATGGAGGAAGGGAAAGAAGAATTGCATTGGAAGAAGAGAGGTGAGTAGAAATACATGGAGAGGAAGAAGAGAAGGAGAATGTAAAAGGGAAGGGACATTAAGGAAGAAGAAGGTGGAGGAGGAGGGGACATTAGTGCATTTGGGCAACATAATGTTAAGCAGTGTGTGTGTGTGTGTGTGTGTGTGTGTGTGTGTGTGTGTGTGTGTGTGTGTTCATATTATGGAGCAGCAGAATTAACACTCGAAAATGTATGCACGCGTCCATCCACGCAGGCCAGTATGTACACACACACACACACAAACAGACACACACACACACACACACACACACACACACACACACACACACACACACACACACACACACACACACACACACGCCAGTATGTATACAGAAACATTACAAGGTAGAGAGGTGCAGCATAATTCACACTCAGTTCTTTGAACTGCTGTCCACAAAGCTAAACTGAGTAAACCAAACACACACACACACACAAACAAACACTCAGACACACAGATATGCACACACATACACAAACACACGCACACACACACACTAAAGTCTGGAGATTTGTTTCCCGTAACTGCGAGATGATTAACAGCTTGTGAAGACACAGCAAGATAAACACACTGACACACTCCGCTAAACACACACACACACACACACACACGCACACACACTCCGCTAAGTGAAACACACACAAACACATACACACACACACACATTGACACACTCCGCTAACCCCAAAACTTGCTCCACTAAACACACAACATAGCTGGAGAGTTCACACACAGACTCACTCACTCACTCACTCACTCACTCACTCACTCACTCACTCACTCACTCACTCACTCACTCACTCACTCACTCACTCCCTCACTCACTCCCTCACTCCGCTAAGTGTACAGTACAATAAAGAATGGAGGGAAGGAAGGAGAGGAGAAAAGAAAACAGAAAAAAAAGAAAAAAAAACTTGTGTAATTAATTAATTGCTTAAATTCACCCTGGCCGCTCAGGTTGCTTCACTCCTGGCGAACTCTTTGGTCGCTTTAGTCGCCGACCCTCCAAAGAGGAAATAATGACTTCCGTCGCTCCATAGAGAAATAATGACTACCGACCCTCCATAGAGAAATAATGACTACCGACCCTCCATAGAGAAATAATGACTACCACCCCTCCATAGAGAAATAATGACTACCGACCCTCCATAGAGAAATAATGACTACCGACCCTCCATAGAGAAATAATGACTACCGACCCTCCATAGAGAAATAATGACTACCACCCCTCCATAGAGAAATAATGACTACCGACCCTCCACAGAGAAATAATGACTACCGACCCTCCATAGAGAAATAATGACTTCCGTCCCTCCATAGAGAAATAATGACTTCCGTCCCTCCATAGAGAAATAATGACTTCCGTCGTTCAGGTAGTGTAGCGTAGCGTAGGTCACGCTTGGTATACATACGTAGCTTATCCCTAACCAAAACAGCCTATCTGGAAGAAGCCAGGGGTAGTGTAGGTGATGCGCGCACATCCAGTAAAACAGGTGCTGGATCAAACAAATGTGAGTAAAAGAAGAAGGAAAAATCCGCACACCGTTGCTGCTCACCGATTTATAGAACACAACGTTTCGACCTCAGGTGGTCTCTTCGTCAGGTCGAAACGTTGTGTATGTTCAATAAATCGGTACGCAGCAACAGTGTGTGGATTTTTCCTTTAGCTGGAAGAAGCCAACATGTGTCCAAAGTCCTCTGTATCTTTTCTCCTCTCTGCTCAGACGAACCGCTCAACCACAACATGGCAGAAAAATGGTGACAAGTACTTCAGCAGATGGCCTTGGTGGGACTTTTGATGGGACTTCACTTTTTTCATTCATTCTTCCTCTCCTTCATTCTGTCTCTCTTTCTGTCCATGGTATGACTCTGTGCTCCACACCTCAGTTCAGCTTTAAAGAGACTCTCAACACCTTCAACTCCCATAGCAACACATCCAGCTACAGACTAGGGAAGCAAGCAATTCATCGATTAATCGACTCTAATCGAATGTTTGTTTGTTTTTGTTTTGGAAAGATTGAGATTTCGGGGCTTACGCTGCTTATCAATTTATTGTGAGTTGATTGACCTTAACGATCGACTTATGATAAACAAATGAATCGATAACTTGCATACCTACTACAGACAAATATGACCCATTACCCTTTTGGTTAGAGAGTGGGAGCGGTGAAAAGACATCTGGTTGCAGACTTTAGGGGACTTTTTATTTCTTATCAATATCACCAGTCAGCACTTAACACACTAGGTGGAAGCCCAAGATACTGTATGGAGTATACTGAAAACACACACACACACACACACACACACACACACACACACACACACACACACACACACACACACACACACACACACACACACACACACACAAAAACACAAAAAACACACACACACACACACACACACACACACACACACACACACACACACTGAAAACATGACTCATCTCTCTGGTTACCGGAAAGATCTGGAAGGATCAGCTGAAAGAAAGAAAGAAAGAAAGAAAGAAAGAAAGAAAGAAAGAAAGAAAGAAAGAAAGAAAGAAAAAAGAGGGAAAGAAACAAAGAGGGAAAGAAAGAAAGAAAGAGAGAAAGAAGGAAAGAAAGACACAAAGAAAGACAGAAAGACAGACAGACAGACAGACAGACAGACAGACAGACAGACAGACAGACAGAAAGAAAGAAAGAAAGAAAGAAAGAAAGAAAGAAAGAAAGAAAGAAAGAAAGAAAGAAAGAAAGAAAGAAAGAAAGAAAGAAAGAAAGAAAGAAAGAAAGAAGGAAAGAAAGAAAGAAAGAAAGAAAGAAAGAGAGAAAGAAAGAAAGAGAGGAATAGAGGAGTGGATGTGACCGGCTGCCTGGCCGCTTATTGGTCAACAGGCCGCCAAACAGCTCAATAATTTCAACCATAGTCAGCAACACGTCTACCCACACACACACACACACACACACACACACACACACACACACACACACACACACACACACACACACACACACACACACACACACACACACACACACAGCCATGTATCCATAGAAAGGGTCTGTTTCCCAGTAATTCCAGATAAACTGGTCGCACAGCTGCTGCTAACGGCCAGAAACTAGAAACAAAAGAAAGCTGCACTACACTGGACTGACAGAGAGCGCACACACACACCGACCCACACACACCCACACACACACACACACTGCACTGACGGATAGCGCACACATCTCCTGATGAAAAACATGAACAAACACCCTCCACAAAATGGCCACCGTTATATTATTCCCTGACAATGCTGAATTCTGGTATTAGGTAGATATAGTAGATAACCTTAGATATAGTATTTAGCCCCTTAACACACCGCATTATAAATTAGCTGTTACCAGAATGGCAATGACCAAGTAGTAATGTATAACTAAGGGCCCTGTGCACTGTCATAGTAGTGTAGTACTATGGTAGTTTCAATGACTGTTACAGCGTGCCTCAGGAGGTGCATTAAGAGGATATATATTGTCTCCTATCTCTTCTCTCTCCTTTGTCTCCTATCTCTTCTCTCTCCTCTGTCTCCTATTTCTTCTCCCTCCTCTGTCTCCTATTTCTTCTCCCTCCTCTGTCTTGTCTTCCTCCTCTCCTTTCTCCTGTCCGGCAGGTTAAGGGTTAAGCATTAACTCACAAGCCGGATTACTTCCTGATGGCCGGCCAAGCACCTGACCTCAGCTGCCCCCCTGCACACACGCACGCACGCGCACACACACACACACACACACACACACACACACACACACACACACACACACACAAACACACACACACACACACACACACACACACACACACACACACACACCTGACCTCAGCTGCCCTCCTGCACACACACACACACACACGTACACACACACACACACACACACACACACACACGCACACACACACGCACACACACACACACGAAAAACGAAAACACCTGAATGTGGGTCATCCTGTTTTTTATCTCTTTCTTTTCCATCTCGCTTTCTTTTCTTTTCTTTTTTTTTCTTGAACTATTTAAGGGTCAAAGTGTCTTGTGGATTACCAAGGCTAGTGTTTGGTCTCGCTTTACAGCAACCAAAGGCAACACACACAGCACGTCACTGAGGCAGATGCCGAGTGGTTCATGGCATGGGGTGTAAACCCATTCACTGCACTAGGGGTGTTCCCTGTTAACTGCACTACAGCGGGGACCCCCTTTTGGATTTAAGAATATTTTCATGAGCCGAGGAGGGCTGAGTTCCCGATTTTTTGGGAGATCAGAAATGATAGTTACATTGCTCTTTGTGTGGTGTGCTGTGTCACAATGACAATGGGAGTTGGAGTTTCCCAATGGGCTTTCACTTAAAAAAAAAAAAAAATTCCCGACCCGCCAGGTTGGTGGGGGGAGCAATCAACCAGTGCTCTCCCCCATCCTCCTCCATGACTGAGGTACCCTGAGCATGGTACCGTCCCACCGCACTGCTCCCCATGGGGCGCCACTGAGGGCTGCGGGTGAGGCATAAATGCAATTTCGTTGTGTGCAGTGTTCACTTGTGTGCTGTGGTGTACTGTGTCACAATGACAATGGGAGTTGGAGTTTCCCAATGGGCTTTCACTTTTCTTTCACTTTGCCTGACTAGAAGGAACTTCAAAAGGTGTCCATGCCCATGGGAACCTGGGTTCAAATCAAGCTTGAGAGCAGACAGGAAGAGAGAGGCAAGGTGGGGTCGGGACATCATCCAGACCGGATTCGAACCTAGGCCATGTACACCTTTTGAAGTTGCTTCTAACAGAGCCAAGCTGTAAAACCTGATTGCTTGGCCAAGCTTTCATTCATTCATCTAAATATTACTTAATTTACTACTTTAGGCATCTAAATGCTGAATAAAGACAAATGCCTAAAGTAATAAATGAAGTAATTTAGATGAATGAATGAATGAATGAATGAATGAATGAATGAATGAATGAATGAATGAATGAATGAATGAATGAATGAATGAATGAATGAATGAATGAATGAATATAAATACAATTCCAGTCCCAGTCACTAAGTCCAGGCTGCTCTCTCGTTTACTTCATAGCATACTGCTACAGTCCCCTCGATACTGAACGAGTCCATCAACCTTTATCAACATCAGTTGCCAAGCAATCAGGTGTTACAGCCTGGCTCTGTGAGTTAAAGAGTGAGCTTGCTTGCTTAACGGAATACAGGAGTTAAAGTGCAGGGCTGGGCTGGGGGAGAAATAAGGCCCGGCACTTTTGGCTTAAAGGGCCCCCTCATGGGGGAGAAATAGGGCCCGGGCACTTTTGGCTTAATGGGCCCCTCATGGGGGAGAAATAGGGCCCGGGCACTTTTGGCTTAATGGGCCCCTCATGGGGGAGAAATAGGGCCCGGGCACTTTTGGCTTAATGGGCCCCTCATGGGGGAGAAATAGGGCCCAGGCACTTTTGGCTTAATGGGCCCCTCATGGGGGAGAAATAGGGTCCGGGCACTTTTGGCTTAATGGGGCCCCTCATAATTAGCAGGACTGGGAGAGAAATAGGGCCCGGCACTTTTGGCTTAAAGGGGCCCCTCATGGGAGATAAATAGGGCCCGGGCAATTTTGGCTTAAAGGGGCCCCTCATAATTAACTCACCAGTGGGCCCTGCACCCTTGTGGGCCCCTATTTTCAGAAATGTATTTTTTCAAATAATAATGTATTAATTGTAGTAATTTGTGGGGCCCACCAGGAAATGCCCGCTATGCCAGATGACCAGGGGCCCACAAGGGTGCGGGGCCCACCGGGAAATGCCCGCTATGCCAGATGACCAGGGGCCCACAAGGGTGCGGGGCCCACCGGGAAATGCCCGCTATGCCAGATGGCCAGTCCATCCCTGTTTAAGAGTATACTCGCTCGGCTTGCAGAAGAGGCTCTTTGACTGCTGTCCAAACTCCCACTCTGCCCCTTGGCAGGCAGCATGGGTGACCATTAGGTAAGAAAATATGATGAATGGCGGTTTGTGGCCATGTGAATCTTACATTAAAACGTATGATAAGCCATACAGTCATAAAACTACTTGTAAGCAGCAAAACAAAGTTGTTGGTGCCATGGGTATTCCTCCTGTACTCGACATTCATTGGATAACGCACTGCGTTTGCCATGAGCAATTAGCATAACTTTGAAGGGAACTCAACTTTTTGGCGCGCGTCAACTGTCAAATTCGCCGCGACGCCGCAATCCCAGTAGCCTTTTGCGAGGACGTCGCCGCATGCGTTCGCGTCAACGCACTCGCCGCTGAAATGAGAATTGGCCCTCACGGAGTCCATGAGTTAAAGAGTTTTACTCGCTCGGCTGGCATAAGAGGCTCTTTGACTCCCTTCCAAACTCCAACTCTGCCCCTTGGCAGGCAGCAGGAGTGACCATTAGGAACGAAAATATGATGAATTACAGCCATGTGAATACAGTAGCCCCTCAGAAAGAGGAGACTGTATGTGAGAGCAGGGTTGCCAGATGAGGCTGATGATTTCCAGACCAAAAAAATGCTCAAAACTTGCCAAGAAGCACCAAACCCTGATTTCTATTCTATTGATTTCTATAGCCAAATATTGGGCATTTTTTTACCCGCAGAGTAGACAGCCATCCTAAGGAGCCCAATTATTGGGCGTCTTTTTCTGCTAAATGCTATTTTTTACCCGCAGACTGCCAACCTCGCAACACTGTGTGAGAGGTCTTTGCGTTTTTCCTTCCCGCTAAAGCTGGTCTCTCTGGCGAAGACGGTCGGACATCATTGGTGTTGCCAGATTGGGCCGTTTCCCACCCAACTGGGCTATTTAGGTTGAGTGTCTGCAGAGCCCTAAATTAACTTTTTTCACCACCAGCCAAAATGGCTAGTAGAGGATAATCTTACTTGCCAAAAACACAGACTAATGGGTCCAAGTGGCTAGTAGTAACTCTGCCTTTCCTACCAGGCAAATGGAGATTTCACCAGCATTTGACCTGTTGCCTGGGGTTCATTTAGAGCCCTGACTGCATGTAAAAAGGGGTATTTCCTGTAGATTTATGGGCAGAGTAGGAATCAATATGATCGGTGATCTAATGCCTCCAGGTAGACTTTGAGCATTTTTGGGCCAGAAATCATCTGTACTTTATATCCAGGGGCTGGAGAGGGGAGAAGATGGAGAGAGTAAATAGAATGTGACTGATGATGATCAGGCAAGATGGATGACGAGGACAGGACATATTTAAACAAAAACATCAACATAAACAAACAAAATAGTTTGCCATTTCCCGTCAGTTATTAAACGCCATGTGTGCAGCTCTGTCAGCAGTTTACAGAATTCAGATGCTCAACGGTGGAGGAGGACGAGGGAAAACGTAAACAATTGAATAAAACAAATGAAAGATCCGCGACCTGAGCAAGCCGAGTGACAGAAGTAATTGACTTTGTATTGAGACACGCGACAAAAGCGATTCGCGCGACAGTTTGTAGCTGAACTCCTGGGAATATAATGCAAATTAGCTATGACGCGGTTCGGCGACAGCCACCACAGCCAATGGGAATGTTGGAATGCTTGCATTCTGCTTTTAACGGACATTCTCCAGTCTCTCCAATCGCTCTTGATGCACAGAAGCAATTCTCTGTCTCTTGAACCTTGTCACAGCCGGCATATTCGCCTGGTAAGTTGACGTTCCACCATGTTTTCTGATCTTACTAGTGCGTGTGTGTGTGAGTCGTGTCTTGATGCGTAGCGTAGCAGGTGTGTGTGTGTGTGTGTGTGTGTGTGTCTCCTCCTCACCTGATGAGTCTTGTCAAGGCGTGTCGTGATGCGTGGTGCAGTGGTGTGTGTGTGTGCTCACCTTATAAGCCGGGTCATGGCGTGTCGTGATGCGTAGTGCAGGGGTGTGTTGTGTTGGTACGGCTCCCCATAGGAGGCGTTGGGGTCGAGCGGTGTGTGTGTGTGTGTGTGTGTGTGTGTGTGTGTGTGTGTCTCCATCTCACCGTATAAGCCGTGTCATGGCGTGTCGTGATGCGTAGTGCAGGGGTGTGTTGTGTTGGTACGGCTCCCCGTAGGAGGCATTGGGGTCGAGCGACTCCTTGAACTGCGGGTTGCTCTCGTACAGCGTCCACGCCAGCCCCTCGTCCCCGCTCATCAGCGCCTTCCGGAACTTAGTGGCCGTGTTGCCCATGGTAACGTTCCGCTCCTCTCCGCTCTGCTCACGTTCTCACAGCTCCACCGGCTCCTCACTCAGTGCGCTCCCTCTCTCCTCCTCTCCTCTTCTCCTCCTCTCTCCTCTCTTTCGTTCGCCCCCTCCGTCGCTCCTGTCTGCCCTGCCGAGCCGCACTCACCTCCCCTCGACCAGGGCTAGCAGCATGCTACAGGTCCTAAACACACACACATGCACACACGCACATAGACACGCACGCACGCACACACACACACAAGAGAGAGAGAGAGACAAAGGAAGTGGGTAGTTAGCACGTGTCTGCTAAATGAGGCCAGTCTGTTTTTCCATCAGGATGAACCTCACCAGTCAGGCACATACGTACCGTAGCTGATGTATTATTATTATTATTAGGGCCCGAGCACCGAAGGCGCGAGGCCCTATTGTTCTTGCTCGGATTATTATTATTATTTTTCTTTGTCCTCCGTGTTCGGGCTGCTCATTTTGTCTGGGAAATACTTGGTGGCTCGCCCTTTTGCACAGTGATTGGAAATGCTTCCCGCTACTCAGAACCGGAAGCTCGGATCCGGATTGGCCACGGGCACAGAATAGCGCCCCCTATCGCGTTGAAGTTTCTGGCTGATATATAGTTTGTCGTTTGGCCACGAAAAAAAATATGCATATATATCTCATTAAACCAAGCACATTTGCAATGCCAACCCATTAGCCACGCCCAACAGGAAGTGAGATAATTTGACTTTTTCAAAATTTACATGTAATGGGATTTGAAACACTCCTCCTAAACCGTACATCGCACTCACTTTATATTCGTTGTACATGAGCTCAAGGCATTGAAGATCACAAATTGCGAAGGAATTTTTGATATCTCGTAATTTGACAAGATGGCGGCTTAATGAATTTAGGCATCTAATTCTAAAACAGGAAGTTGGCCACCATTTCAGTTTGGAGTGTTTTCAAACGGTGCAAACTCACACATGTATGCATATAATGACTATTAACTTTTGTGTATGCCTGAAATGGAGGCCACGCCCCCATATACGTTTAGGGGCGGGGCTAACATCTACTTTGAGCTAAAGACTCGGGAGTTTTTTTAAGTTGTGTATCTCAATAAGGTGAGCAATAAAGTCCATACAACGATATGGCCACGCCCAACAGGAAGTGAGATATTTTGAGTTTTTTGGCATTTTAAAACAGGAAGTTGGCCACCATTTCAGTTTGGAGTGTTTTGTAACAGTGCAAATGCACAAATGTATGGATAAAACAAATACTAACTTCTGTATATGCCTGAAATTGAGGCCACGCCCCAAATCACTTTTAGGGGCGGGGCCAACATCTACTTTGAACTACAGACTCGGGAGTTTTTTTTAAGTTGTGTATCTCGGCGAACAATAAAGTCCATACAACGATATGGCCACGCCCAACAGGAAGTGAGATATTTTGACTTTTTTGGCATTTTAAAACAGGAAGTTGGCCACCATTTCAGTTTGGAGTGTTTTAAAACAGTGCAAAGCACACATGTATGCACATAATGAACACTAACTCTTCTATAAGCCTGAAATGTACATAAGGTATAGCGCCACCAAGTGGTAGGCAAAGGAACTGCAGGAAAAGTGTCATTCTTCAATATCTTGGGAACTGAACGTCGTACAGACTCCATTTTTGTTTTAGGGGGTCATAGCAACACGCTAATCATGACAATGCTAATGCTAATTTTGAATGCTAATTCATGCTAATAAGTTCTTCTTCAATATCTCGTGAACCGAACGTCGTACACACTCAATTTTTTAGGGGGGGGGCATAGCAACGTGCTAGGTGGCATGCCCCGCCCCTGCAATGTACGTGCGAGGGCCCGTCATCGCCGCTTGCGGCTTTAATTATTATTATTATTATTATGAAGCTCACTTGACACTTGCATATGTAATGTAGCCGTCTGTCTGTCTGTCTGTATGACAGCAGCAGTGGGCCGTTGTACAAACACCACAGTAGCAATACAATACAATACAATCCAACATGTATTTATATAGCGCAATATCACAGCTATGAAGGTGACTCAAAGCGCTTTTAAAAAACAAAAAAACCCACATACAAAATACACATCCTCACATTCACACACCAGCTCTGAAGGCTGCCGTACGTCGCCAATTGACCAGGGTTCATGTGAGAAAGCAAACACACAAGCACACACGCGCGCGCACACACACAATATGAGGTTCTTTCCAATCTGACCCCCGTCCTCCACTTGTGCTTGTGGCGTCACGTTTCGTTGACGCCCCCGCCTGCCTGGAGAAAACAGTAAGGTTTCCCTGCTGTCAGCCTAGCCACAACAACTCTCTGGGGACTAGTTCACGTTTATTGTTGCCATATCAACAGTATAACAAATTTAACAACAAATTTAACACATACTGTCTACAAATGGCTAAGACAAGAAAACAAGAGGGGCCATAAATAAAAACGGGGAATTACGCATACAAATAAACATTGAAAAGTGCAATAACACTTAAAGGACCAGTTCAGTCAATTTCAATATGCTGTTGTATTGCTCACGCTACCCTTGACTTGTCAGTACCCGGTGATGCCACATATTTTGGCAAAGCCCTTCCCGAGATATGGCAGCGTTTGTTTACATTTTTAAAAAAAATTAACATAGGCCTACTCTAAATATTTTCCCAAAAGGTACCGCTAGTTGTCTGCTGATGTTGTATAACCATTCGGAAGTTTTTGAGAATAAATAAAAATGTTTTTTGAAATGTAAACAAAGCGCTGCCCCCATTACAATATCCAAGATCTCGGAAAAGGCTGAAGAAAAAAAACAAAAACCTCAGGTACTGAAAAGTCCAGGGTAGTGTGAGCATTACAACTGCATGTTGAAAGTGACTGAACTGGTCCTTTAATACAGTACATCCAGTACAGTACAGTACATTCTTCATTCACCACCCCGAGTGCAATTGAGAAAATGACATTAGAATTGCACTATCGTGGCCCCGCCGTGGCTTAGTTGGCTGGGCACCGGACTGCTATGCGGGTGACCTGACCCGGGTTCGATTCTTGACCAGGGTCATTTCCCGATACTCTCCCGTCTCTCTCTCTCCCACTCATTTCATGTCCTGTCTAAATAAAAGTAAATTTGAAAAAATAAAAAGTAAATTTGCATTATTGTGAGATATTGAAATACACTTCTGATGCCAGTGACATCATCATGAGGTCACAAGCAGGCAAGTGAGCAAGGGAGGACGGGAGTTTTGTGGACATTAGATATTAGGATATTAGATATTAGGAGTTTTGTGGACATTAGATATTAGGATATTACATATTAGGAGTTTTATGGACATTAGATATTAGGATATTACATATTAGGAGTTTTGTGGACATTAGATATTAGGATATTACATATTAGGAGTTTTGTGGACATTAGATATTAGGATATTACATATTAGGAGTTTTATGGACATTAGATATTAGGATATTACATATTAGGAGTTTTGTGGACATTAGATATTAGGATATTACATATTAGGAGTTTTATGGACATTAGATATTAGGATATTACATATTAGGAGTTTTATGGACATTAGATATTAGGATATTACATATTAGGAGTTTTGTGGACATTAGATATTAGGATATTACATATTAGGAGTTTTGTGGACATTAGATATTAGGTATTAGAAAGAACCCAATGACAGCTTTAGCGCTCCGGCTCATTGTGCCATAAACATGTAATGGGCGTCATTCCAGAGAGGAGGCAATGAAAGGAAAGCAATCGTCATCATCCATCATTTGGAGTTCTCTCAGTCATAATGAAACATATGGAGCCCCAGTCATAATGAAACATATGGAGCCCTTAACTGACAAATGCGGTGACCTGGAAAAACCTGCTGACGGAGGCAAACTATCCAGCGTTAATGACAACCAACCAACCAACCAACCGACCAACCGCTGCTACAGTCTGTGTGCATTCCAATATGTCTACTTCCGTCCTCCCTTGCTCACTTGCCTGCTTGTGATCTCATAGTGACATCACTGGCGACAGAAAATTAATTACACATCTTGCAAAAGCGAAATTCTAATGTCATTTTTTCATTCGCAATCGTGATGATAAATGAAAAATAGTCCCCCAAAAGTTGTTGTGGCTAGTCTGACAGCCGGTAAACTGTATTGTTTTCTCCACGGAGGAGGGACCAGGAGGCGGAACGAGGCCACAAGCACAAGTGGAGGATAGGAGGCCGCATATTGGAATGCACTCACTGTCTAGAAGGGCTGTAACTATGTACTCAACTCACGATTCCATTCACATCACTTTTTTTTTTAACTACGATTCAATACAGCCCACAATATTTGTTCGTGAATCTTTGCTTTCCCTCCAGGCTGCGCGCGCACGCACACACACACACTCACACACACACACACGCACGCACGCACGCACGCACGCACGCACGCACGCACGCACGCACGCACGCACGCACGCACGCACGCACGCACTATCCTCCCTGCATCTTTATTTTCAGTGTCAGTAATTTCCTTTCCCGCTCCTTATCTTCACTCTCCTCACTTTCAATCTGACCGTTTCGCTCAGCAGAGCTCTCAGCTGGAGTCCATAATGGTGATGGTAATGATGAAGATAGTGATGATGATGATGATGATGATGATGATGATGATGATGATGATGATGATAGCCTCTCTACATTCATCCCTCCTCCTCCTCTACCTTCTACTCTTCATCCTCCTCCTCCCCTCTTCCTCCTCCTCCTCCTCCCCTCTTCCTCCTCTTCCTCCTCCTCCTCCTCCTCCTCTTCCTCCTCCACCCTTTTCCCTCTTGTTTCTTCCTCCTCCCCTCTTCCTCTTCCTCCTCCCCTCTTCCTGCTCCACAGAAGAGGAGTGACCAGGACTGACTTGACCGACCCGGACAGCCTAGCAGCCCCGAGAGGGATCCAGTTGATCTAACAGCCCCGAGAGGGATCCAATTGATGTGTTCTATGTGCTCCTCAATAGTATTTTAGCAGTAGTATTCTGTTCATCTTAAAATCTTATACAGTAACACAGTGCTTCGTAATTCAGCGTAGGAAGCTCTGTGTGCTGCTCTAGCAGTAAGTAATATGGTAAATTTGAATAGTCTCTTAATTTTTAACTGAGTAATGAGATTTAATTTTTATTCCACAGGTTTTATCTATCTTTTATCTACACACATATATATATTTATTATTTATTGTGTTGCCTGTTATGCGTGTTTGTCTTGTGTGTCCTTGTGCGTCCTTATGCCACCACCAAAGCAAATTTTCCATTTTAAGTAAGTTTAATGGATAATAAATATAAATAAGTCTAAGTCTAAGTCAACAGCCCCGAGAGGGATCCAGTGGATCCAACAGCCTAGCAGCCCCGAGAGGGATCCAGTAGATCTAACAGCCTAACCGGCCCTAGAGGGATCCAGTTGATCCAATGTGCTCTATGTGCTGAGGTCCTACTCACTCGGCCCCTTGCGATGCCAATCCAGCCCAGCTTAGCCAGACACATGAGGGAGTCTGGCTACGAGAGGTCTCGGATTAAAAAAGAATAAACAAAAACAAACAACAACAACAGTGTGGTGTGTGGGGGGGTGCATTTTATGCTCCAATAAACATCCTAAATAGAGGAGCTGAGAGAGAGAGAGAGAGAGAGAGAGAGAGAGAAGAGAGAGAGAGAGAGAGAAAGAAGAGAGAAAGGAGAGAGAGAGAGAGAGAGAGAAAAGAGAGTGAGAGAAGAGAGAGAGAGAGAGAGAGAGAGAGAGAGAAGAGGAGGCCTGACCACAAGCAGGTGCAGCCTTTGTCCAGGCTCTTCTATTAGATGATTTACCTCTTAACTCAAATGAGGACTCCAGGCTCTTCTATCAGATCAGTGATTCCCAACCTTTGGGCCGGGGCCCACTGGTAGGCCCTGAAGGCATTCCAAGTGGGCCTTGAAATCATTTTCCAAAAATAATAATCATATTTTGGTGTGTGTTGCTGTTGATTTATTTGAGTTTTATTCTTAACATTTTTGACCATTTCGAGTGGGCCACAAGTTGAAAAAGGTTATATATACTATAAATAATAGTTGTAAGTCGCTTTGAATAAATGAAAGCGTCAGCTAAGTGCAATGTAATAATGTATTACTTTCTGGTTCGAGGCCAAAGGAGCAAGTGGAGGATGGGAGTCTGCATATTGGAATGCACTCACCCAGACAGACAGACAGACAGACAGACAAATGCGCTGCAATCAAGCGCCATCATTTTCTCTGCTACTACACTTGTTTTGCTGTGGTGGCCTGGATCTCACGTTACCAGAAAATGCAGCGGTATGCAAACTGAAAACAGACACGATTTCACACCTGGTAAAAACAGACATCAGAGCACAAAGAAGCTTTCCACTCAGGGTTGCCAGATGAGGCTGGATGATTTCCAGCCCAAAAGATGCTCAAAACCCGCCTGGAAACACAACATTCTGCCCAATTCTACTGATTTCCATGGCCAAAAATTGGGCGCTTTTTTCTGCTAAATGACATTTTTACCCAGAGACGGCCATCCATAGCGGCCCAATTGGGCGGGAAACCACCCAATCTGGCAACAGCGTTACCACTCATCCCCCTCCGCAGCAAGTCTCCCCACAGACATCCCCATACAAGTACTGGCAAGCAGCACTGCTGTATTTGCATTGCACTGACGCTGGATTTTCATATACATACCAGGGCTTGACACTGGCACCTGCAAACCGGCCAAATAAAAACTGGTAAAAAAAGAGCTGTGGCTAGTAAGTTAATACTTTCAGTGTGACTAGCCAATTTGGCTGGCAGCTTATTCCTTGGTATGACATCATAGAAGCCTATATTCTGTTGTTTACCCCTTGTGTGTTATCAATTGTTTGAAAAAGCTCAGTTACTCAATTTCCCTTTGTTTCATTTATTTCCATGTAGAAAGTTGTGCAGTAATGTTCTCGCTTTAGCACCTCACCTTCTGAGGATACAGCAGATGTAAAGTGTCATGATAAAAAAGAAGCAATATCAAATTTGAGGCTAGTAGACTATCTGAATGGCTAGTGACTTGGGAAAACCTCTAACCCAGTGGTTCTCAAACTTTTCCCATCATTCCCCCCCTGCGGAGGGTCTGGATGCTTCCGAGCCCCCCCCCAAGCAACAGCAGTACTCGCCTTTCCTATGTTATTCAAATTCATGACAATTTACAATATAACGTTGGTGAGGGCTTAAAATGTATTGCTTATTGGAGAGAGGAAATAATTTCCTTGGGGGGGGGGGGACGACCCAAAATCGGATGTCACAGGCCCCCCCTGCAATGCCTCCACGCCCCCCCAGGGGGGCTTACGCCCCACTTTGAGAAACACTGCTCTAACCCCAGTGGCCGTAGGGAAACCAATAGCCCCAGTGGGTCCCGACCCATAGGTTGGCAACCAAAACCACTAGCCACAGTGGCCGGTGGGTGAAAAAGTTAATGTCAAGTCCTGATTTACGTACGTTTGGTACAATGGCTGCTTTCTCTCTGTATTGCCTGCAAGAGGCCAATGGCTGCTTTCTTTCTGTATCGCCTGCACAAGAGGCCAATGGCTGCTTTCTTTCTGTATCGCCTGCACAAGAGGCCTACTGTCGGGGCTGCTGGAGGCTTCATCATTATCAGGTCAGCACTACTGGATGAAGTCAGTAGGCTACACTACAACCAGGCCAGTCCATCCTCAAACATTATAATCAGGCCAGCACTAGTACTGGATGAAGTCAGTACACTACAACCATCATCAGGACACCAATGAAGTCAGTAGGGTCCACTACAGCCAGGCCAGTCCATCCCCAACCCTCACCATCAGAACAACACTATGGATGAAGTCAGTACACTGCAGCCAGGCCATCACTACTGGATGAAGTCAGTAGGGTACACTACAGCCAGGCCATCACTATGGATGAAGTCAGTAGGCTACACTACAGTCATTATCAGGACATCACTATGGATGAAGTCAGTAGGCTACACTACAGCCAGGCCAGTCCATCCCCAAACATTATAATCAGGCCAGCACTAGTACTGGATGAAGTCAGTACACTACAGTCATTAGTAGAGTAGAGTAGAGTAGAGTATCGTTTAGGACACCAAAGAAGTATACTACAGCCATCATCAGGACTAAAGTACTAGATGAAGTCAGTAGGGTAGACTACAACCAGGCCAGTCCATCCCCAACCCTCACCATCAGAACAACACTATCATGAAGTCAGTACACTACAACCACCATCAGGACTAAAGTACTGGATGAAGTCAGTAGGGTACACTACAGTCATTATCAGGCCATCACTACACCAAGTTGGAGGGACTGTTCTGCATTCCCCATCCCAATTGCAGATGGGAACATGACATTAGAATTGTGCTTTTGCAAGACATTCAATTAATTTTCTGTCGTCATGATGAGGTCAGAAGCAGGCAAGTGAGCAAGGGAGGATGGGAGTCTGCATATTGGACTCCACCCCCAGGCTGCAAGGGAGGATGGTAGTCTGCGTATTGGACTCCACCCCCAGGCTGCAAGTGAGCAAGGGAGGAGGTGAGTCTGTGTATTGGACTCCACCCACTGCCTTGACTTGACTGACTTGAAGCCTGTCAGCTGACTTACTGCACGCTAGCCATTAACTGGACCCTATAATGCAGCAGTGCACTACAGGACTGAGTCAACAACATCTTACTCAACACTTAACACAGGCCAAGCAGATCAATGCCACGCAATGGGATGTTGCTGCTGTTGTTGTTGTTATTTCAGGTGTCTTGTTATACGATACGATACAATACGGTTTTACTTTATTGTCAGTTCACACTGAAATGTACATTGCATCCCTGAGCAACACTCGTTTAAGACAGGACATACACATAACAGCACATCACAAGACTATTGCACAACTGACAAAAACAGAGGACTGTCAACTGTCAGAATTTGTATACAGTTACCACCAAGGAAGTAAACTGCATGTTTATGTGTCTGTCAGCGTGGACTTGAGGTCACCTGTTTGTGACAATTGTTGCCATGTTTTTGCAATATCCTATCATGCCAACAAGTTGAGAAAGTGTCCCCTCTCTCTCTCTCTGTCTCTGTGTGCCATTTGTTGCGATGTGAATGGCACTGTAACCACCACCAAATGGCATTGTTTGGAATAAATTATGACACACACAAGAGACTGACATAGAGCACAGCACAGTGCAGTCTATGTTATGTTCAGCGGAGCCTATTGTCAGACAACCGCTCAACCAGGCCCGAAGGCCTCTATTTTGCCTGTTGTTACTGACTGACATAAGCAAATCCTTTGTCAAGAAGACGGTGATTTCACACCACACGGGGGACTAGTCTGTTCTGTGCTGGGTACCCTACTAGAACTCTTGGGCAAATGTGTTGTTGTTGACATAGAGGGAGAGACGCTAAACACTCCGGACACCACACCACGCCGTGTTGTGTATATTTTAGTTGGTGGAGAAGGGGGAAGTGCTGTCTGTGTTCTACTGTTTGGTCGTTTTGTTTTATTTGTTCGAACCCCCTGTTCCTGGAACCAATCTAGGCTGCTAGACAGACTTGAGCTAGCACATCGTCCCAGCCACGAGAGAGACTCAAAACACAGGCATAGACGTAACAAGCAGCTTGTCACTTTTTTCACCAAATCACCAAATGCTGAAGAAATTAAACGCCGCGTTCGTCGCCACCATCATCACTGTTCTTCTGGGCCACAGTCCAACCATGATCTTTGCCATAATTACCACCAGCGACATTGCTAACTAACAAGTGTAATATCAACCTATCTCAAGTTTTCCCATCGTATCATTTGTATCTACAACAGTCTCATAACCTCCCAACGTCGATGATAACTTGTCTTTTCCCCCATCACTGAGCATCCCAATGCTTTCGATGTATTTAGGATGGAATGACAGCTAGCAAACTATTAGTGTTCAACTTCCATCCAAGTTCACCCAAGTAGGGCAGCTAGCTAACACAATTAGCCAGCCATCCAAAACAGCCTTGACACAACACAGGCAGACAGACAGACAAGCAACGCTGGCCAACAGTCTAGCTAGCTACGAGCTTGAACTTGTAGGCTTTGCTTTTACCAGACCCCCTTGTTGTTGACGAATGGTCTAAAGGGCCAATCCCATTCCCACGAGGCATTATTTGATCATAGCACTGATAGCTAGGAAGAATTCTGCGTTTATTTTCACTGGGCATCTGGTAGTCTACAGACAGACAGGGTTGTAAACGTTGGTTGCTGTTTCACGTCGCACGATGATGCTACAACTGTGCACGCAACACAAGCCTAAACAATTTCACCACAATGCATGAACAACGTACGTCATATTGCTATCTGCGTACATAATGGACACACCAATACACACGTTGCTGTCACTGATATCTTAAGCAGTGGGCTAGCTAACCAAAGATTGGGCACCCATCCAATCTAGCTGGTTGGCTATTTTGCCATGTTTGCTTCCAAAGAATCAGCCATCAACCTAATAGAACTAGCTAACCAGCCAGCAGCCATACGTACCCCATCATCGAGTTACTGGAACACCAGATGGATTCGTCCGCGAAATCATTTAACACCTCGGTCGGCTCGCCACAGTCTGACTTGCTGTCACACCATCATAACATCATCATCATGGTTTATTGGCCTTGAGAGGAAGCAGCCAGGAGAGGCAGCTAGGCGTCGCGTCAAGACTAGTGCTGCGTCTAGTTTTGCTGTCTACTGACAGACAGTAGGGCAGCAGTAGCAACACTCACTGGGCTTGTTCGCGATGAAGCAGTTGTGCTTTTTTGATAGGCAGCGTGAATGAGCGCTTTGCCATTTTGATGCGTTCTGGTTAGAATTTTATAAGAAATCATGCACGTTTGATTGATAGTTTGATGCATTCTGGTTATAATTTTCTAAGGAAACATGCAAGTTTGATTGCTAGTTTGATACGCATCAAACTGGCAAAGTGTGCATGCCAAACCATCACTGCTTCATCACGAACGAGCCCCAGAGTTGTCAGGGATAGGTCGCTGTGAGTAAAGAATGCCCCAGCTAGCAACTCTTCCTTCATTGGTTTTCTGTGACTCGGACAAAAACATCACTAGGTAATGTTTAAAATATGTATTGAGTATTATCATTCACGATAAACATAAACATTTAATCGTGTTTCTCCGAGTCTCCACAACACGCACAAAACCATTTGCGGTGTATTTTATTTTCTCTGCGTGTCTGTTGCCTGAACGACCAAAATCCACCTGTTGATATTGCGCACATGATTTCGTTTCATGATTTCGTAATTTGTTCTAACTCTTATCATACATCTGGACCAGTTTGTGGGCAGCTATGACTTTGAGAGGGCCAGATGTCACAGAGAGAGGGACTTTACAGATGCATCTGCATGCGTGCAGCGTTGACATGGCTTTTATTTTGACAAAACTAGAGCAACTTCACTGACCGGAAACGTGCTTTATTGACGCCGTTGTGTGGGATTATCAAATGTCAGAGATACTGAGCTAACTTTACGTGTTCGTGTTGTTAGTTTTTTTAACCGAACTGTTTATAGTTGTTTTGTTTCGTAGACATATCAGTCACACTATCATTTAAACTTTCAAGAAAAATATTCAGAACTTGCGTTACTGTCATAACCCGGAACTCATATTGTGAGGCGACAACAAAACAGTCACAAAAGTAGCTAGGGTAGCAAACTAGCCAGCCTGAAGTTTGCTTGAAGTGTTTCTCCACTAGCAATGGACATCACCCAACGAGGTAGAATGGCAATTCAAAGAAGTTGAAGATGGAACGATTTGTCTAATTGGAAACAGTGACACGTGGGACCTACTTGAAAGCATGTCAACAAAGTGACTTTAGGTAAGTTACAGCAGATCGGTTTTGGGCAGGTCGCAAAAGTGATGTAGCTTTGAGGTAGCCACCAGCCCACAACAGTTGGCTAGCGGAGTGCCGTGCGCCCTCTCAAAAGTGAAATGCACCGTTGTCCAGAACACTGTAATAAGTTAAACAAAATAAACCAGCATACATTTGATATACAGGTTGATGATTATTATTACTTTCATTTATGACTCGTTTCCATCCATCAACTTTTTCAAAGGAGACAGGCTGTCTGAATTATTTCCGGGGTGTGCCTACTTCAACGCCTACAGAAAGTTCCCCTAATATAAACAAGGGCGCTCTACAAAGAACAGCGTCGTAGTGCTGTTCAATGTATATGGCATACCAAATAGACTCCGTGTGCACTGTATGATCAACAAGTAGTTCTGATATATACCTGCATCAACTATCTGCAGTTACTGAAGGTTGTTGTCATTTCACATATATGTTTGGGACGCCAAGACAGTCGGTCATCGGCAGTCCCTGGTGGTAAAAATTATGTATCCGAAATCTCTTGATGTCGATTCCGCAGGGTGAGCAGATTGGCATCTGCCCTCCCTGTGCCAGTCATGGCAGATACCCTTTTAACGTGGTAGTTATTGCAACAGTGGCCGAGCTCCCAGCCGTGCTTGCCTCAATAACGGTGGCAGCAGGAGTAGGTAACTTCACCTAAGAACTGTGTATTCCACTCCGTATTATCATTATTTTGTGCAAACTAAACAAAACAACCAACAAATGCCCCCGATTTTTCACTTTATATTGGCAGAATTTAACACATTTAACGAGAGAATGTTATTATTGTGTCGCAAAGCATCACGGGAAGAGGCGTGGTTTGGACGTCTGGTCGTTTTCATTGGTCTTCATAGGCAAGAAGCCCAAAACAGCAGGATCATACTCTCTGACTCTCTGAAGTTCCTCCACAATAGTCTCTGAGTACAACATGATTGTCACAGTCACAGAGACTTTCCAATGCGCCAGGAGGGCACAGTCTGGCTAGCTCTGTATCTCTCTTGGCCTGCACAAAGTTCCCCAATATAAACAGAGATTCTTTAAGTATCTATTCTCCCTGATATAAACAACAGATGTACAGAGAATTGCGTAGCGTTGCTATTATTAGCCCCATAGAACTACCTGTTGTTTCACAATGTTGTCATTTAAACAGTCAATATGTGGACAATATGAGGACTTTACTCTTGAATGAAAACATCACAGTTGCATGATGATCTAGCCTAGGTAGCCAGGGACTTGGGACAGCTTTAGCTATATTAAAAACAGTGATGAAAACACTTAAGTCTCAGTTGAACGTCCACATTGTTGTTGTTTTGTGTATGTTGTTATTGTCAATTTCTTTACATGCACTGGTCATACATACGCTTTGAGAAACACTGACCTAAAGTCTATGTCTATGTCTGCATGGGAAAGTAAGAAACATAATTTCAATCCTTTGTATGACCAGTGCATGTAAAGAAATTGTCATTAAAGCCGACTAGACTTGACTTGACTTGTTTTCAGATGTGAGGTGTAATGAGCTGGCGTTTGGTGTGATCTAAACCAGGGTTTCCCAAACTGGGGTGCGTGCACCCCTGGGGGTGCGTGGCCTGCCACAAGGGGGTGCGCGAGCTGAATAGAGCAATGGCTGAGATGTGTGTTTTTATACAGAATTAATGAACATTACGTAGTTTTTAATTGTTCGGTGAATTGTATTCTAGAAAGATCCATCTGAAGTGTAATTTATAACTCCTAGACTTGTCATGCAACAACTTCCATTTAAATAATGGCAGAAAAAGCGCCAGGTCTATTGGAAATGTGGATTGCCCAAAATGAGCTGCTGGGCAACATTCACTTAGGGGGTGCGCAAACTACATTGAAATGTAAAATGGTGTGCGCAGGGAAAAAAGTTTGGGAACCACTGATCTAAGGGTTTGGGATTTAGATCTGGTTTATAACATCTGTCTTTTGGATGAATATACAGCATACCTTAATCAGTTGAAAATCCACATTGTTGTTGTGTGTATGTTGTTATTCTTGTGTGTATGGCGTTGTGTGTATGTTGTTGCTGCTGATGTGTTTGTTTTCTGTTATGCCCCAATTGCTGCATGCTGTGAACTCTTGACTTGAATTGCTGCAGGCATGTGTCCACTAGAGGCATCGTTCCTCACTGGAGTCCAAACCACCACAGCAGCAGCATCAGTAGCAGCATCAGTAGCAGCATCAGCAGCATCACCATGGGTAACCAGGAGCTGGAGGACGTCTTCGTGGCCGTCATCCGGCCCAAGAACACCGCCAGCCTGACCTCCAAAGAGTACCGCGCCAAGGCCTATGAGGTACAGCAGACCACACACACATACACACACACACACACACACACACACACACACACACACACACACACACACACACACACACACACACACACACACACCGCCAAGGCCTATGAGGTACAGCAGACTACACACACACACACACATGCCGCCAAGGCATATAGGTACAAACAACCAGGGCTATGAATTCATCTCCAAAGAGTACTGCGCCAAGGCTTATGGACATTGCTTAAATAGTTGCCCTCTGTGTAGAGATGTAGTTTTGTCCCTTAAAGGGGTACTATGCCACTATTTTGGGGCTTAATACAGTTAAAATCGTTGGCTGGGGTTTATAAAGTGGTAAGTTGTCTTATTTTTCATGTAAGCCGTTGTCTTGCTGTAAGACAAATTAAAAGAGGGATCATGTCCCTAAGCTAGTGAAAGTCAATGGATCCGTGTAGCAANCAATTATTCTCTTGTCTGTGTCACTGTCGTTGTATTGTGTGGTGATGTTGTAAGCCTACTACTTTTCACCTGCAAGCAAATCTAGCTTCGGGTATCA
Organism: Engraulis encrasicolus; assembly: GCF_034702125.1. NCBI lineage: Eukaryota > Metazoa > Chordata > Actinopteri > Clupeiformes > Engraulidae > Engraulis > Engraulis encrasicolus. The sequence continues at coordinate 52,089,954 of NC_085876.1, forward strand.
ATAACCTTACCTTACCTTACCATGACCTTACCTTACCTTACCTTACCTTACCAAGCAAATCTACCATTGGGTATCAATAACCTTATCTTACCTTACCATGACCTTACCTTACCATGACCTTACCTTACCTTACTTTGTCATGACCTTATCATGACCTTGTAGATCCTGCTGATCGAGGTCCCTCAGGAAGGAAAGGAAAAGAAGAAGAAGAAGATTCTTCTGGGAACTAAAATCCAAGCTAACGGAGACAGAACCAAATCCATCTTGGATTACGTCGACGAAACCACCAAGCCCATCTCAAATAATCAGGGTCTTATTGGTAAGCATTTGCTTTATTTTATTTATTTATCAGCTTGTTTTCATTTTTAAAGAAACGCTATGCAACTTTTTCATAGTCATGAAATGGCTTGGAACTCAGGGTTTTGCTTGACTGACCCGTTATGGCGAAAATGGGAATATTTCCATCACCATCTGGTGGTTCTGCTCCGAAACAGCACTTGCAGTTTTGCCTGGAGGCGCCGCGCCCTTTGTTGTTGTGGAATTTGTGGCCGCTAGGGGCGTCTAGATTTCTATGGTGTATGAGTGGAACGAATGAGAGACCCATTCATCCCCTTCGTTTGCTAACTAAGCATCAGCAGCTCGCTGAAAGATGGCTACTGGCTAGCTTATTGTAAAATATCACGCTGGCATGCAGCGAAAACAACGAATGGGACTGCAAATAAATCACGAGCTAATTGAGATGAAAGGTTTGGACAGGCAAATAATTCGCTTATGTGAACATTGGAAAAGGGCTTCAAAACGGGAGAGAGCCGAACGCCAAAAGAGCAAATATGTGGATTTTATCACTCATTCACTGCACTGGGATATATGCATTAGCATTCTCAAAGTCCACGCCACCTCGTTTTAGTTTACAAAGCTACACAAATGTATACGAGTTGAAATCTGATGGCGCACATTTTACTTGATGTCAAAGGACACAATCAGTCGAGCGAGGCTAAAAATGTTGTTGCCGATCAAGAGGAAACAAAACGTGATCTCTAGCCGGCTTATGGGTGTCCACTTTCACTTTCAACACCACACAAGATAAAAACGCGTCTTGTCACCTCGACTTGGAAATCAAATCTTTATTATTACAAGAAAATAAGCAATAGCCCTTTGTCTCCTCGTTCTCCTAATGTACAGGTACTATAGTTACTGGAAATGTGAAATAAAGACGGGGATATCTGCCGGGAACAAGTGGATCAAATAGTATCCATCTGAAGGAAGTGCAAACGTGATTGCAGTTGTGTGAAGTGATAGACGAAGCAGCGAACTCATAAGCAAGGGGGAGAATCGCTGATAAAGCCACTTAGAAGTGGAGACCTGAATGCAAGGAGGGCTTAATAACAGAAGACAAAGAAATGTAATTCGCACATAATCTGGAAGCCAATGTCTATCTAATTCAGTTCAATGCAAATTTTCGGGAGAACACTAGAGGCCGCCATGGAGTTGTTTACATCAGTGTGTTTACATGTCAAAGTTGGATAGGATATCTTTAAAACAAGAGGCCTTTCTGTGGTGGTCTATGAACTTTTTGTTTGATCAGTCGTGTTCTGTAACTACATGGATACGCCACATAAGGGGTAGACTACAGAGCTGGTTCAGGTGTAATAAAAACCAGGTTAAGTTAAGAGGTAAATCACCTGATAGAAGAGCCTGGAGTCCTCCTTTTTGAGAAACTCCAGGCTCCTCTATTAGATGATTTACCTCTTATCTTAACCTGGGTTACTCCTGAACCAGCTTTGCTGTCATCTCTTTTCTTCCTCCTCTGTAAGTTGCTCTGAATAGTGCCCTAAGTTTCATCATGTTTTGTAATGGCGTTAAATGGGTGAAGCGCTGTAATGCTGTGGTAATAAGTGTTTGTTGTTACAAACTCTTAACCTCGTTGTCTTAATCACTTGTTCCTTTTGTCATTTCCAACAACTCCACAAAAAAATGTCATCAAAATTCGCTCATGCCTTTTTGAGTTATCCTGCTGAAAGACAGACAAACAAACAAACCAATGCGAGCGAAAACCTTGGCGGAGGAGAAAATGTCATGTATAAAGCTCTTAAACTTTGTTTGTTTGTGTGTGTGCGTGTGTGTGTTGGTGTGCGTGCGTGCGTGCGTGCGTGTGTGTGTGCGTGTGTGTGTGTGTGTGTGTTGGTGTGCGTGTGTGTGTATGTGTGTGGGTGTGGGTGTGTTCTGTTCTGCCTGCAGGTAAGCGCGTGGTGCACATGAAGAGGTTTCCCCTCGATGGCGAGCGAGACGGAAAAGAGGCCTCGCTATTTATCGTGCCAATCAATGTCAAAGGTGAGACAAGCTGTGTGTGTGTGTGTGTGTGTGTGTGTGTGTGTGTGTGTGTGTGTGTGTGTGTGTGTGTGTGTGTGTGTGTGTGTGTGTGTGCGCGTGCTTGCCCGTGTGTCTGTGTGTGTGTGTTGCATGTAATTTGACTTCAAATGTAAAAAAAAACATAGACTCATTCAAAGCATTCCTTATGTGAAATCACATACATTTCTAATACTCTTGTAAAACCCTTTGAGTCAAGTCAGCTTTCTTTCTCTCTCTCTTCTCTCTCTTCTCTCTCTCACTCTCTCCTCTGTTCCCTAGACAACAGTAAGCCTTCCTTCCAGCCCGGCTCTCCTAGTTTCTTCTGTCTTCAGGACATCATGCGCGTCTGCAGCGAGACCAGCGCTCACTTCTCCCCAATCACAGCCAGGATGCTGCTGGCTCTAGACAAGTAAGAATGTGTGTGTGTGTGTGTGTGTGCGTGTGTGTGTGTGGTGAGACCAGCGCTCACTTCTCCCCGATCACCGCCCGCATGCTGCTGGCTCTAGACAAGTAAGGCTGTTTGTGTGCGTGTGTGTGTGTGTGTGTGTGTGCGCGTGTGTGCGCGTGTGTGTGCGTGTGCGTGTGCGTGCGTGTGCGTGTGTGCGTGTGCGTGCGTGTGTGTATGTGTGTGTGTGGTGAGACCAGCGCTCACTTCTCCCCGATCACCGCCCGCATGCTGCTGGCTCTAGACAAGTAAGGCTGTGCGTGCGTGCGTGCGTGCGTGTGTGTGCGTGCTTGTGTGTGTGTATGGTGAGACCAGCGCTCACTTCTCCCCCATCACCGCCCGCATGTTGCCATGACAAGGAAGCGCGCTGTACATTCGGTCATGGTGAAGAGACAGCCCAAAAAATGTTTTTCATGACCATAACAAGTTTATGATATTAACATAAATGTTTATAATAATAATAATAATAATAAATTTTATTTTTGAGCGCCTTTCAAGATACCCAAGGACACTTTACAATCAAAACAAATACATAACAGTAGGGAAAGTAAAACAAAGCTTCAATGAATTAACAATAGGAGAGTAATTAAAATGCAAAAATAAAATAGAAATAAAAGTACAATAAAGATAAATGTTTTCAAGTAAGAAAAAGAAGTAGAATGCATTTGAAAATAAAATAAAATGAGGGGGAAAAAAAATAATAGTATGTAAAATTAAAAATAAACTGATGATTAAAATAAAGTGGAAGTGCCTGTCACTGAAGTGGAAAAGCAGAAATGAAAAGGTGTGTCTTCAGCTTAGATTTAAAAGTAGATAGTGTGGAACACTGACGAAGAGACAGTGGGAGTGAATTCCAAAGTTTGGGGCCAACAACACTAAATGCCCTGTCGCCCATGGTGCGCAGGTGTGTGGAGGGAACTGTAAGGAGGAGTGAGTCAGTGGAGCGTAGTGTGCGGGTGGGATTGTATGGGGTGAGGAGACTTGTGATGTAGGAGGGTGCAAGGTTGTGCTGGGCCTTGTATACAAGGAGGAGAATGACTCATTCATGACACTGTTATGACACTATCTTGTCATCTGTATGACGCCGGCGTCAAGTAAAGTGTCACCTTGTGTGTTTCTAATTATGATGGAGTTGTGTTGCCAGAGTGTTTCCTGTGAGCTCGCACCCCTCACACTCTTCCTGTGGGTGTATTAGCCAGGTCCTTGAAAGAAGAGAGAAGTGCTTCACACTCCCGAGTCTGACAATAAATAATAAATCTGACAACGTTTCGGCCTACGTCGGCCTTCCGCCCTCAGGTCACGTCAGGAGGCCGAAACATTGTCGCATTAAAAGATAATTTCTGCATCTCGGGAGTGTGCGGCACTTCTCTCTTTCACCATCACTAGCAGGAAGTCAGGGCAGAGACTCGAGTAGCAGATGTTATCTTTTAAGGAGTTGCGGAGATTGTCTTTTTTATGTGACACCGTTTCGGCCACAACATTAAAAGGACTTATTTCTGCAACTGGTGAGTGTGCAGCATTTCTCTCTTCTTTGAAGTGCTCTGCTGGTTATTCCTCCTTTTCCTGTGTGTGTTTAGCACCTCCACTCTAACTCATTATTGGCCAAGTCCACCTTCCCTTCCCGGCATGTCTCACATTCACTTTCACACACAACAACATCCACATCAACATCCTCTTCTGGCACTTCTGCATTTTATTAAGCACAAAGTACACACACAAAGCTTTTCGCTCGCTCGCCTACTCGCCACTCTTTCATGGAACGTTCACTGAAAGTTCCCGTGGCTGTAACTGCCAATGAACAGGCGAGAAGTACCGAACTCTGCATTCCAATTCGCCTTTGGCTAAGCCCCGCCCTCTTTAGTTACAGTTGCTAGGTCGGACAGATAAACTTTCAATGCTGAGATATCAACGTGATTTATGCAGTGACTGCAAATCGCAGCAGTTATTCACTCCTAATAAATAAAAAAACGCATTCATAGTATTGTGAATCTAAGTATTTATTTTCTGAACGGTCATGCGATGCATCACAGCTGTTATGGGCTCTTCTAATAATGGGTAGGCCTATCGATAGGCATTGTAACCAGCACCATGGTAAGCCGAGCTCTCATACCTTTTGAGCCCTGACTCAAACTTGCTAGACGAAAAAGAAATCACACAACGGTGATGGCTG